>NW_025816951.1:1551330-1798895 GCF_002878395.1 Capsicum annuum | reverse complement strand
ATTCAACAACTAAATTCGATCATTCATTGATCTAGGATTTCAGAAAATAATTGAATAAAATTCAAATCGAAATTTGTTTAAATTATGTTCATAATTGAAATTCTACAAAGCTTCACAATTTGTTCAAAAAATACATTAAAATAAAATTTGTTTAAAGTAAAATACAAACACAATAAAAGTTTCCAACCAAATACAGAAACTACTGAATCGAACAGAAGTAAAACACGTATAACATATATTTTCACATATACAGTTATATTCTGAAATTCCGACAATCAAACCAAAAATACATATGCAGTGTTAACATTAAGCATAGCAAAAATACATATGCATTTTTAACATTAAACACAAAAAAATACATCTGGGAGCATACCTAATTTGTATTTTGATATGTGTCAATAGAATTTCATCACATTCAACAGCTGAATTCGATCATTCATTGATCTAGGATTTCAGAAAATAATCGAATAAAATTTAAATCAAATTTGTTTAAATTATGTTCATAATCGAAATTCTAGAAAGCTTTACAATTTGTTCAATTGTTAAACCGATCAAAATAACAACAAACGATCATCAAATAAATAGTCGAACAGTGAAATTTTAATACCTAAAACAACTTCTAAACTGAAATTTGGCAACAAATAGTTGAATTCTGAAGATTTTTGTTATATATGTTGAATTTACTCCTTCATTGCTTATAACTCAAAATTCGTTTAGAAATTTTTCATACAAAATTTAGCGACAACAACAAAAAACTAGATAGGAGCATCAGTAAATAAATCTACAATGCATCACAAATTGAGTAATTGAAAAAAACGATCGACAAAAATAAAATATACAAAAAAAAAAATACGGTAATACCTGAAACAACACTTAAGCACTAATTCGTAGAAGATAATTGAATTTCAAAGTGTTATCGAGAACAAGGTAATGTTGATAGTTGAACTTTACGAATTTTTTTTTGAACATCAACAAGTACAATTGAATTTGATTGTTCAATTATAGCGAATTTGAAGCTTTAACAAAAATTTGAATTGATTTTTTTTAAGGATCATGCGTTTAGTGACTGGTAAATTGAATTGAATTTTATTTTTTTTGAAGAAGAATCACACATATAGCGAGTGGATAATACAATTTCTTTTTTTGAATTTGAATAGGGTTGTTGGAAATTAACGGAAAAAGGGTGATTAGTGAGCTTTTAATGGGATTGTAATCTTTAATTGTTAATTTATGAAATTATTACCATATTTAAATCAGATAATTAATGCAGTAAAAACAATTGTATTTGTATTTTTATAGCAACACTTTGCAAAAATATATATAAAAAGTTGCTATAATATGCAATTATGAAAGTGTTGCTATGAATCTCATAATTAAGGGCTAATTATGCTATTTTTGAATTTTGCCCAACAATATATCCATGATCCAACATAATATAAATTTGCTCATTCCATGACTACAAAAGTAATCAAAGAGCTCTTTCGTCAACAATAGACAGAAGTACCTTGAAAAATATTTTAGAGTTCATGTCTTCTCACGAAGTCTCATCAATTTGTCATTCCACAGAGGTGTAACCTGAAAATACTGGTGATATATCAACAAATCAATTAAAGGAGAACTACAACATCTTACAATAAAATAATCACAGAATTAGTTTGACGTACCTGCATCATTGGACCTCTCCTCATTCACTGCTAGGTTCGTATTTCTCAACACACTAAGTTCTTCAGAAAATAAAATCGGGGCCATCTGATGCACTGCACCATACAGGATTAAGCTTCAATTTGGAAGAAGTCCAAAGAAATGCACATATAAGAGAAAAGATACCAACCTATCTAATAATATGTCATCTGTGGACTTATTTCTGCTAGATTTGTCCATTCCATAGCCATGATAAATTGGTTACTTTTGCGATGCTAAATTAGTACTTTTCACCCTACATGACAACCATTTTGGTCTCTAAAACTGTTCAGAGTGTCATTGTGAATGGCAAGCTGCAGTAGAAGTTTAGATGACAAAGTGAACCTAGAAAGCATGCATTGAAAAAAACTAATCTTAGTTTCTGTTTCATAAAACCATCTATGGTTGAAAATATGGCAGGGAAAAACAACTGATGATTCGATGACGACTTCAACACTGTAAGTTATTTATATTGCATTTAGAACCCCTTTGCATTATAATAAATGGTTTGCGAGCTGAACAGAGTATGTTTCTTTGTGAAGGACTATGCAGCATAGTTTAACTCCAAAAGGAGTGCACCGAAATAAAGGGATCAAAGTTGAAGGTTCAGAATCTGGGGTAGAGGGACATCAGGGCAAGCGGGCAACATTTTGTCCTCATCCTTTGAGAATGTACCAGGTGGTATGTATGCACGCTTAACAATCTGTGAAGTTGATCTCGTTTCGAAAGCCAACCCAAGAACAATACAATTGACTATTAAAGAGAATTGGTAAATTTTATCAAGCTCAAGAACTATACAATGTTTATTACAGAGAAGAACACAAACATATTATACTAACACTATGTAACTCCATCTGTACAAAAAGTTAGAAGCACTATCAGATTGATAGATACATATTCAGAATGAAGCAACAGAGTCTTATGAATTCAAACCACAATTACTGCAAGTCTTCTGTTACTCATCAGGTATTTTCATGGTATCATTTATTTTAGAAAAGATGCATTTACTAACTCCCCAAACCCCATTTTGTGGAAATACACTGGGTATGTTGTTGTATTCATGTACTAACTCTAATGCAAAAAGAAAGAATGAATGCTCCTAAAAGTACCAGATTTGCATATATAAAGAGATGAAAGTAAGTAATTTTGCATCATACATTGGCCGTAGGGAATATAATCAAGATGATATAATCTCTGTAGCATTAAAAAAATATAGACAAGGTTGCCTCCCATTCTTTTGCTAGAGAGAAAGGAAGAATGAATGCTCCTAAAAGTACCAGCTTTGCATATATAAAGAGATGAAAGTAAGTAATTTTGCATCATTCGTTGACCGTAGGGAATATAATCAAGATGATATAATATAATGTCCATAACATCAAAAAAATATAGACAAGGCTGTCTTCCCATTCTTTTGCTAGAGAAAATCTAGCTGAAAAAAGTTTCATCCAAGAAATTAGTTAGATTTGGGACAAACAGCCAAAATTTACCTTATAAACAAAAGCAAAGATTCTGGCAACTCATCCATATATAAATATCATTTTTTATCATGAGTTTACTCATAATTGAGCAGGAAAGAACCAACCATATTAACAATCATGTATATTGCCTGGTTTCATCATCATTGGTAAAGACCATTTACAATGAAGAGATTGAAGATTAGATAAAGGTCAAACAAAAATATCGCTAAACTATTATTTAAATGTCAACGAAAGCAAAATATAAAACGAATCAAATAAGAGTAACATGAATCTAACCTTTTTGTGAATGTGATCTTTTAGTGCTTTCTGTTCATGAATGAGGACATTCTGCAGATTCTCCAAGAATTGATCATGTCTTTTGCTAGAGAGAAAGGAAGAATGAATGCTCCTAAAAGTACCAGTTTTGCATATATAAAGAGATGAAAGTAAGTAATTTGCATCATTCGTTGACCGTAAGGAATATAATCAAGATGATATAATGTCTATAGCATCAAAAAAATATAGACAAGGCTGTCTTCCCATTCTTTTGCTAGAGAAAATATAGCTGGAAGAAGTTTCATCCAAGAAATTAGTTAGATTTGGGACAAACAGCCAAAATTTACCTTATAAACAAAAGCAAAGATTCAGGCATCTTATCCATATATAAATACCATTTTTTTTATCCTGAGTTTACTCATAATTGAGTAGGAAAGAACCAATCATATTAACAATCATATATATTGCCTAGTTTCACCATCATTGGTAAAGACCATTTACAATGAAGAGATTGAAGATTAGATAAAGCTCAAACAAAAATATCTCTAAACTATCATTTAAATGTCAACGAAAGCAACATATAAAACGAATCAAATAAGAGTAACATGAATCTAACTTTTTTATGAATGTGATCTTTTAGTGCTTTCTGTTCATGAATGAGGACATTCTGCAGATTCTCCAAGAATTGATCATGTGTAAACTGAAGCTTTACCCTGTATAATTATACTAAAATAAGAAAATGCATAAATTAGACTTGTTCAAAAGCTGTATGATCATACATGTCAGACAAATCTGTAAAAGTTAATAATTCGCTCTCAAAAGTAAAATGATAAAAAATATTCCTTTCAGCTTTTCTGATAAAAGGCATGTGCATCATGAACTTCCCACAATGATGATGCAACATTGATTTCAAGCACACTCTTTTTCTTGGGTCCTCCGAATTAAATAAGTCGAGCAGTTTCAATATGAAAAAATGATCTACATATTTCTTGGCAACCTTTTGCATCAAGATAGACTTGACAGATAATGCTACGGAACAAGTTGTACATAAATTGTAAATGACACCAAACAGGATATTGTGCTTAAAATCACACGTTAAAATGCATCATTTATGTTTTGAACAATGACATTAAAGAACAAAGGTAATGTGAAGTTTCGAGACAGTGGACTATCTAAGTACAAATATCATATCCAAAGAAAGCTTCTATCTGATGGACCTTAACAAATGGAAGTAAGTACTCGAGAAAACGGAAAACATAGGATATTGCTCAAATAAGGTGAATCACAGTTTCTTTTTCAAAGTACCCGACCAGTTGGCTGCAAAAGTATCCTCTGCTTTTATCACAGTTAAATACCTAAATCTTTCTTCATCATCTGAAAAGCAAGAAATATATTGACATGTTTAAAGAATGAAAGAACAATGTTTGAAATTTATCAAATTTCAGAACATTATCAAACCATGGCTGAGAACTATGGTAAACAACTTGTCCGACTTCACTACCAGTCTCCTACCATGTTTCTCTTCTCACAGCCTCTTCCAAACTTTCTTCTGGATACTAATAAATTTAGATAGGAATTAATGCGACGTTTGCAAGAGTCCCAAAGGCGAGAAGGAAAGGTGGAAAGTTCTGTCGAAGTACTTGAAATACTGGGTGAAAAAGTTCAGCATGACATCAAGGAGGCTAGGGATCAAGCACAATATTGGCTGAGTAGGTTGAGTGAGCTTCTGTAGCACACAGCTGTTTTATCCCTACTACTTTCTCTGAACTCTATGACAGTTATCTACATAGCTTATTTATGTTGAAGACATTTTAAAAATTTTGAATGATCATCATGGGAATCGCACATGGTTGAATCTTGTTTTGTACATGATGGTAACATTTAACTCTTTCTGTGAACTTTAGCATTTTTTGCAGTATCAAGTTTTAGCAAAAACTAATCTCAACATCACTAATGCACCATATACAGTATTATTTTTATACACTCTCCAAAATGACATGTAACTATTTGCAGTTGTCCAGTGGGTCCACATCGAGTGTTGTCATCAGTTGCTTACAACTCTTTCATAATTATTACTATGAAGTTTTTTTTTTTTTTTTTTGAGATATGCAGTCAAACAAATACACTTCTTAACTGCTTGGTTTGGCTTTTCTAGCTTCTTCGATTGATTACAGTGGCAGGCTGTTGATCTCTTGTCCTCCACAATCCAGAAGTGCAGATCACATCACCTTTTTGGCTCAACTCATGTTATCCTTAATCATCTGTCTAATAACTTTCAACATATGAAACTAAGCAAATTTTCTTAAAATGTGGCATTAAACAGTCCCTAGACTCAAACTAATAGTAAATGACATGGATAAGTGGTAAAAATTTCCATTTTCAGTGTTAAATTAGCCCATAAAAGATATGATGCGATCACTTTTTCAAGTTCGGATAGGTCACGATCTGGTCAATTATTAACTCAATTCATTTTGAGCCCCGGCCCAACTCAACGTATCTAATAGTTGAGGGGTCATTTGCAGAAATGACCTTATTTCACAGTTGTCTTTAATTTTTATTTTCAAAATTGATGGTTTTTATTTTCAAAATTGATGGTGTTTAATTTTTTTTCTTCACAGTTGTCTTTAATGTCATATGTGGACTTAATTCTGCTAGATTTGTCCATTCCATAGCCTATTATTATTGCATCAGTCTATTCATGCTATTTTTACATCATAAGATACAATTACCTTTAGAGTATTTATTGTAATCAACTCCGATGAGTCAATTTTCCCAGCATTTATCAGCTTTGCAATCTTTCGCAACCCAACTGGTTGCATGGAGCACATAAACAAAAACAAGGAACAACTAATCAAAGATTTCCACTAACATTACTCTGAAGTTTTTGAGCCATCAGTGGTTTACATAGCCAAACAAATATTAGTAACGTATTTGCCATATATCATCTAAAAAAGAAGAATTTTTAGTAACAAAATATGTGCCTCCTCCTAACGTGATAATTGATGGCACCTGTATGGTGCAAACAATATATTTACGTAGACGTTGTACTAATATTTGTAGACCCTTAAGCTTCTATTCACAAAGTAACGATCCCAAATGGCACAGGGTGAAGGAAGTTAGCTTGAAAGTGGAGCAATAATTAATCATAGGACTATCACTGACTTCTCTTTTCAATATAAAATGTTAAGACCTCTTTGGAAAACCTCAGCCAGTTCTAGGAAAGAAAATATTAAACAGTCATTACTTTCTGGTGATGTCTTGTGGTGCTCTCAATTTCTAACCGCAGTTTTCATTGCCCTAACATAATGTGTGGGGAAAGATTTATAGACAAAACCTTACTCAATTCAAAGCAATTGTCTCAAATCAAGATATATGATATGTGCATGTGCTTAATCCTTATTTAGTTAATCGCCTATATCCGCACCCCCTACAAATGGTATTAGAGCCCAGTAATTTAAAAAATACAGAAGTGAGTATGTTAGAGTTATCATCAGAATTTACCTATAAATTATTAAATTAATTATGAGAAGATCATTTAAAAATAGAGAAGCTTTTAGAAAAATTAAAGAATCTTTAATTAGTAATTATTCAGAATATATAAGTCTAAATAAAACAAAAGAAAACCCACAAAGATTAGCCTACTTAATTACATTAATATCTAGTATTGAATCAAAATTAATAATCCATTTAAAATCTAGGAGAATGAAACACATACTACCTAATTATAATAAAATTAGATTTAGATATCCGCCAAGATATTATAAATGAATAAAGTACAACAATACAAAGAATTAAAACAAATTATTTCTGAAAAACGTACAGAATTAAAAATAAGAATAAAAAGACTACATTATAATATATTTGCCGGAGTTAGTAAAAACTCAATAGATACACAAAAAGATGAAATATTAAAATTAGAATCACAAATAGATAGTTTAGAATATATATATATCAACATGAACTATTCACAATAAAATGAACAAAGAAGAATTTATAATAGATGAAAAAATATATGAAAACCACGAAGGATTAAAAATAAAAATAGTATTTTCTAATCTAGGAAGAAGATATAAGAAAATAGGTGAACATTTATATCTAATGTTAGAAAAAGAAGAATTAAAATTAGAAGATAAATTGACAGCAATGGTAAGAATAGAAAAAGAAAATGAAGAGATAGGCAGGAAAAAGGAAATAGAAAGAATAAAACAACAAACTACAGAAGAAATACGAAAAATAGAAGAAACTAAAAATAGTAGGATTGCTGAATTAAAAAAAGAACTACAAATGTTAAAAGATTTGTATGAACAAAGACAAAAGGAAAAAGAAGAAAAAGATAGAGAACAAAAATTACTGAACGAGATAAATCAATTTAAGAAAAAGTTGGAAATAAAAAACAAAGAATTAGAAATAAATAATATAGATGTTGAAGAAACAGATAATTATGATTCAGAAGATAGTAAAACATATACAGAAATATTAACAAATACAAAAAATTTAGAAATCAATGAAAAACAAAAAGAAATTAATGAGGAAAACTTAGGAAGTACCTACACAGAAATAAATACTCTTGATAAAAAAGAAGATGAAAATATAATACCTAAAACAGCAGAAATAAGAAAACCCACATATTATAAGAATAAGTTTAAAAAGCATAATGAATATGACAAATGGACACCAAAACAGATAGTTAATAAAAATTATAACTTTTTAGACCTAGACTGTGTAATAGATACAGAAAAACAATACAATTATGGATAGGATAGATGACAAAACAATTATTAGATAATAATATAAACATAACAGATGCATCGGAATATATAGAAAGAACACTAATAGGATCAGTAAAACTATGGTTTTCAAATTTAACTGAAAATAGCAAGAAAGTATTAAGAACTAATAAACCTATAGAAGGAACATCATCGACAACAACTAAACTAACACCTATAGAACTATTAAAAAAATATGAAACAGCTATAAAAGATGAATTTGGTAGTACGACAACAATCGAAGAAGAACAAGATGAAGAAAAAGATACAAATAGGAATTTAATGTTAAAATTAGCAATATGTAATATGTGTTATATAGATGAATATACTTGCGCATTTAAAGAATATTATTATAAAGGAGCATATAGTATAGAAGAAAGTAAAGAGATAAGAAAATTATATTTTAATAAATTACCTGAGCCATTTAGTTCAAAAATAATAAAAAGTTGGGAAGAAGCAAAAATAGTAGATACGTTAGGAGCAAGAATAAAATTTTTACAATAATGGTATAGAAACTTATGTGAAAAATATAGAGAAGAATTAAAAATGGAAAAAACATTGATAAGAAATTTAGCATGTTGCAAAAATAAAATAGCACCCCAATTTGGATGTGAAGAAAGATATTATAAGAAAAGAAAAAGACATAAGAAATATAAGAAATATAAAAAATCAAAATATAAATATAAGAAACCGAGAAAAAGATATTATGTAAAAAATTATAAATACAAAAGACCATATAGAAAGAAGAAATCCATAAAAGAATGTACTTGTTATAATTGTGGAAAGTTAGGACATTTAGCTAGAGATTGTAAATTACCTAAAAATCCAAAAAATAAACAAATATCAGAAATAAAAATAGATAATACAGAATATATGCAGATAGATTATATAGATTATGAATTAGAAAGTGAGGATAGTATATATGAAATTTCAGAAATTTCAGAAAACGAAATAGTTAATGAAATAGATAGTGAAATAGATGAATCAAATGACTGAAGAAGATATAAAAATAATAACAAAGGAAGAATATTTAAATGATGAAGGAACGGAACAAAAAATAATATTTGACAGTAACGTATTTGATGAAATAAAAGGAAAAGAATTAGATTTAAGTGTAGAAAAGATATTTAAAATACCAACAATAAAAAATATGTTTACTAGAAAAAAGGACGAATATTATGTAGTATGCCAAAAAGAACATGTAATAGACTGCAGATATGCAAAAGGCAAAGCTAGTATACCACTAGTAACAAAAAGAATAATTAATAAAGAGATAAATGATATAAAAAGTAAAGGAGATCCAATAAAATATGTACACCTTGGAGGTACAGAGATGTTTTAGAGAAGGAATAGATACACCAATAGAATTATATTTAGCAGATGATAGAATTATAAAACCTATAGAAAAAAATATAATAACTGCCGTAAAAGGAAATCTAATATATAAAAAATTCAAATTTATAACAAGTGCAAATTATTCAGTAGCGGTAACAGATAAAAATATAGATAAATCACTCATATTATATTGGAAAATATCAGGAATAGAATTAACCCCAGAAAGTAAAATATTTACAGCAAGATGCAAAAATTTATATGTATTAACAACAAAACATAAAATAACAGAAAAAAATAAGATTAACAAGATACGAATAGAAAGCCCATTCGAACAAATTGTAAAAACAATAGATTATAATGATTATAGCTATAGAGACATAGATATAAAAGAAAATTTAGAAATAGTAAATGATAGAATAAGTACAACGAAAAGAATAGCTGATGAAAAACCAGAATCATCAAGCTCATAAAAAAGAACAAGTTATGAAATAAATTCAATAAGTAATTTAAACCAATATTACATAACAGGAAAAATAAATGAAAAAGAATATTTAATACTCTTAAATATAGGACAAGAAGAAAATTATATAGCAAAATATCTAGTAAAAAATGAAGAAATAAAGACTGATAATGATATGTGCCCAGATCTACCAAGAAGTTTAATAAATAGTAAAAATATAGCAGAAAAAGAAATAATAATAGGAGTTAGAAAAATAAAAATAGAATTTGAAATAAAGGAAGAAATGCAAAAAGCAGATATAATATTAGGAATAAAATGGTTAGAACAAGTAAAACCATATAATATAGAACATACACAATTAACCTTAACATATAACAAAGAGAAGTTATTCTTAAGAAGAGCCTTAACATAAAATGAAAATATATGTATTAATGAAGATAGTAGTAGAAGGATATTACAGTAGATATTATACGTCTATGATAGATACAGGAGCAGAAGCTAATTTATTTAGATATAATTGCTTAGCAGAAAGTAAATGGGATAAATTAAAAACACCAATAATAGTTAAAGGATTTAATAATGAAGGAAGCTTAATTACTTATAAAGCTAGGAATGTAAAAATACAAGTATGGGATAAGATATTAACAATAGAAGAAATTTATAATTATGAACTAACATCAAAAGATATACTTTTAGGAATGCTGTTCTTAGATAAATTATACCCACATATAATAACTAGAACAGACTGGTGGTTTACAACACCATGTAAACAGAAAGTAAGAGCAAAAAGAGTTAATAATAAAATAAGAAAGCAAACTGATTGGATAAAAGAAAGTGAAAAAATTACACAAAAGTTAGAAAATATAAAAAATACTGAAGATACAATAGAACTAGTAGTATTTTCGATAAATAATACTGAAATAACTATATTTTCAATAAATAAAATAGAAATAATTAAGAAAAAATTAGAACAATTATATAGTGAAGATCCATTAAAAGGATGGGAAAAACATAAAACTACTATAAAAATTGAATTAATAAATAAAAATAGTATAATAACCCAAAAACCATTAACATACAATTTTGACGATTTAAAAAAATTTAAATTGCATATAGATGAATTATTAGAAAAACAATATATACAAAAAAGTAATAGTAAACATAATAGTCCAGCATTTATAGTAAATAAACATAGTGAACAAAAAAGAGGAAAAAGTAGGATGGTTATTGACTATACAAATTTAAATGCAAAAACTATAACATATAATTATCCAATACCAAATAAGATATTAAAAATAAGGCAAATACAAGGATATAATTATTTTAGCAAATTCGATTGTAAATCAGGATTTTACCATCTAAAGTTAGAAGAAGAATCTAAAGAATTAACCGCATTTACGGTACCACAAGGATTTTATGAATGGAACGTATTACCATTTGGATATAAAAATGCACCAGGTAGATATCAACATTTTATGGATAGTATTTTAAACAACTACCTAATTGTATAGTATACATAGATGATATACTATTATATACAAAAACTAAAGAAGAACACATCGAAAATTATTAGAACAGTTTACAGATATAATAGAAAAATCAGGAATAAGTTTAAGTGAGAAGAAAGCAGAAATTATGAAAAATCAGATAGAATTTTTGGGAATACAAATAGATAAAAGTGGAGTAAAAATGCAAAAACATATAGTACAAAAAATAATAAATTCGAAAGAAGAATTAGATACAAAAAAGAAATTATAATCATTTTTAGGATTAGTAAACCAAGTAAGAGAATATATTCCAAAATTAGCAGAAACTTTAAAACCACTACAGAAAAAATTAAAAAAAGATGTAGAATATAACTATAATGAAGAAGATAAAAAACAAGTTCAAAAAATAAAATTACTTTGTAAAGAATTATCAAAATTACAATTTCCAGATGAAAATAGAAAATTTATATATATAGTAGAAGCAGATGCTAGTGAATATAGTTATGGAGGAGTACTTAAATATGGATATGAAGCAGAAAAAATAGAACACCATTGTAGATACTACTCAGGTACATTCAATGAGACAGAAATAAAATGGGAAATAAATAGGAAAGAATTATGTTCATTATATAAATGTTTGTTAGCATTTGAGCCATATATTGTGTATAACAAATTTATTGTACGAACAGATAATACACAGGTACGCTGGTGGTTAACAAAGAAAATACAAAATTCAGTTACAACAAAAGAGATTCGGAGACTAGTCTTGAATATATTAAATTTCACATTTACAATTGAAGTGATCAGTACTAACAAAAATGTTATTGCAGATTACATATCAAGACAAAGCTACACAGACTGAAATAATAGAAGAAGATACTCTAGAAAAAATACTTAACACCCTAACTACGCTTTCAATGAAAGTGGACAGTATGGGTAATGAGATAGAAAAGCTAAAGACTAATGAAGATAAACTGAAGTCTATAGCTACAAATCAGCTAACTCAGCAGTGTGCAGAGCTATGTCGATCGGAAGACATTAAAGTTCCAGAGCTAGAAGGAGACGTTGGACACTCCATAAAACCCATAACATTTATCAATCTACTTCTGCAGGTACAAACAAAGGATTTAATCGACCAAGATACCAGAATGTGAATATGAATAAAATATTGGAAAAACCATTTACCCCAAAAACACAAAAAGACCACTTGTTCATACCCCCACAAGTTACCACATACCAAGATAGCCTAATCCAAGACAAAAAAGTATACAACTACACAGCCCAGAAATACATAGAAAATATCTACAGAGTACAAACTTTTCTAAACCATAACCCCAGAGCTACAAATATCAAAGAACCAAACACCAACTATATAACCCAAAAATTACAAAGATATAACAAACTAATTGCACTACCCAAAACTAACCCAAGCCTAGTAAAGACTTGTTTTGACTATGGACTATTAAACACCATATACACCCAAGACGGAGAAGAATTAACAGCTATGGAAGAATTACACAAGATATTCACCACCTACAAAAGGATAACGAAAGGAAATCTATTTTACATAAAGTGTTATACTGCACCAGCAGAGATACTATATGACGAAATAAAACCAGTTATACAAGTTGTAAAAATAGGAGTAACTAGAGATATGATCATACCAGAAGATATTACACAGCAACCGGAGATACCCAGAATCGAGATACCCGACTTCTACGCAAATAAACGACTTATTGGACTAGCTACGATTATCCAAGAACTAGCAAATAATTATACTAATGGAAACCCAATATGGAGCTATTATTCGAGAGATCATCAAATGATTTACTCTAATTCAAAAGAGCTACGACAAGCAGATATGGAAGATGTCAGACAATGGATAATGACATTACTTAACCCAGAAAAATAATCTACCGCAAGAGCAATTAAAAAAGGATTTATTTTAGAAGGACTACTGACAAGATATTGTAAAATAATTAGATACAAATATCCAGATCACCAATGTTCAAGATGTAATGGAGAAGATAACATTATTCCAGAAGTACATCTAAAATAAAAGAAAACAAAATGCCAGCTGGAAAAATGAGATAAGAAGCAATAATGGAGATATAGCAGATACGACAACATCAATGAAAGACAAGATATTGGATTATTTATGAAGCATTGTATAGATTTTTACGTAGAATTGTTAAGATTGTAAATTATGTAGACTTATAGACTTGGACTTTTTTCTTTAGCCTTTAAAGGCTATGTATAGGCTTTTTAGGTTTAGGTAACCTTTAGTAGCCTTTTTGACTTATAGGATAGCATTTAAAAAACGTGTAAAGATGCTTGTAAAGTTTTTTTTTCATTCTATAAAGGAAGGCAACTGAAGGCATTGCAAAGCAAGCCTTCATGCATTGAAGCAAATACTCTCTCCATTCCACAACAAATATTTTACTCAGTTAATTAAAAAACAGACATATTTCAATGAAAAAAGCTATGGAGGAACAAACTTCATAAATATCAAAACTACCCGAACAGGTATATTTATTTATGATTATGAATAGCTAAATTCATAATTCCCAACAATCATGATATGATAAAATAAATTCATATTAGTTACTTTATAGTAGAATTATTCGAAGAATAATATGTTAAGAAGTTTATTAACAAAGCGAAAACGGAGAAAAATCCCTAAGAATTATGCCATCCTAAAGGTGAAACCAATGAGGCAAGAAGCCGTGGCGGGGAGTAACCAGAGTAGAGGCGCTGTTTAAGGGAAAAAGTATCCGGATTACCATGTTAATAGTGACCGAAGAACATATTAT
Organism: Capsicum annuum; assembly: GCF_002878395.1. Taxonomy (NCBI): domain Eukaryota; kingdom Viridiplantae; phylum Streptophyta; class Magnoliopsida; order Solanales; family Solanaceae; genus Capsicum; species Capsicum annuum. The sequence goes on along the minus strand of NW_025816951.1, from coordinate 1,784,621 downwards.
TTAAGAATAATCTAGTATATAGTAATCTAAGATGACCATATTTTGTTATGTACATGGTTGAAGGGAATATTTTGAAAAAAACAATTTTATGAAAATGAATAATTATTTATCTGATGTGATGGTAGATAAATTTAAAATACTTATTTTGTATGCACTTAAAGATATAAAAGTAGCAGATATAAGAAAAATAATATTAGAAAAAGCATTTGGTGAATATTATATGACTAGAGTAAATTATATACCATACCTACCTAACTACTCTTACAAATACTTACCATGACAAATTACATAGAATTTTTAGGAAAAAATATGAGAAACATACAGATACTAGAAAAACAGATGAAAATAAATATAGACAAATACATGGAAAATGAAGATATAAAATATATAGAATTTCTTAATATGCAAAAATTACTAAGACTAAAACAAACAACTACAAAATATTATAATAAAATCAAAAGAACAATGTTTGAAATTTATCAAATTTTAGAACATTATCAGGCCATGGCTGAGAACTATGGTAAACAACTTGTCCAACTTCACTACCAGTCTCCTACCATGTTTCTCTTCTCACAGCCTCTTCCAAACTTTCTTCTGGATACTAATAAATTTAGATAGGAATTAATGCGACGTTTGCAAGAGTCCCAAAGGCGAGCAGGAAAGGTGGAAAGTTCTGTCGAAGTACTTGAAATACTGGGTGAAAAAGTTCAGCAAGACATCAAGGAGGCTAGGGATCAAGCACAATATTGGCTGAGTAGGTTGAGTGAGCTTATGTAGCCCACAGCTGTTTTATCCCTACTACTTTCTCTGAACTCTATGACAGTTATCTACATAGCTTATTTATGTTGAAGACATTTTAAAAATTGTGAATGATCATCATGGGAATCGCACATGGTTGAATCTTGTTTTGTACATGATGGTAACATTTAACTCTTTCTGTGAACTTTAGCATTTTTTGCAGTATCAAGTTTTAGCAAAAACTAATCTCAACATCAATAATGCACCATATACAGTATTATTTTTATACACTCTCCAAAATGACATGCAATTATTTGCAGTTGTCCAGTGGGTCCACATCGAGTGTTGTCATCAGTTGCTTACAACTCTTTCATAATTATTACTATGAAGTTTTTTTTTTTTTTGAGATATGCAGTCAAACACATACACTTATTAACTGCTTGGTTTGGCTTCTCTAGCTTCTTTGATTGATTACAGTGGCAGGCTGTTGATCTCTTGTCCTCCACAATCCAGAAGTGCAGATCACATTACCTTTTTGGCTCAACTCATGTTATCCTTAATCATCTGTCTAATAACTTTCAACATATGAAACTAAGCAAATTTTCTTAAAATGTGGCATTAAATAGTCACTTCCAGACTCAAACTAATAGTAAATGACATGGATAAGTGGAAAAAATTTCCATTTTCAGTGTTAAATTAGCCCATAAAAGATATGATGCGATCACTTTTTCAAGTTTGGATAGGTCACGATCTGGTCAATTATTAACTCAATTTATTTTGAGCCTCGGCCCAACTCAACGTATCGAATAATTGAGGGGTCATTTGTAGAAATGACCTTATTTCACAGTTGTAACTTTGCAGACAAATATAACTTTGCAGAGAGTACGGGAACATCAGGAACAAGCACATATTTGTCATAGTGTAAGGACAAGCATCACCTCAAATGTAATGTCACATGCATAGGGGCTTTTCAGAGCTGCCACACATATTCGAGCAACCTCTTCACGGGATATCTTCCCTTGTACATATCAGATATAAATGTTCTCATGAGAAATTATCAACATTGTGCAAAGTGATCTTCAGCTAGACTTTATGGAAAAAAAAAGAATGATACAGGCTCCACAAGACTATAAATCAGAAACAACTCTCTAACTTCTGACCAAATACCATGAAATTACACAGGCCCCACAAGGCTTTATAAATCAGAAAATAAATTTCTAATTTTCGAGCTAATACCGTGAAATTGTCTCCTTGATCGAAAATGAGATAAGCTCCTGCAGGCTCCTCAGTTAAGGCACAAGGCCTGACTATCGTATATGGTAGCCCAAATTCTCGAATCTCATCCTCTCTCTGGCACAAAACTTTATCTGTGTGAGCATAGGGATGCAAACAGTAGAATACTCAAGGTAGAAAGAGTTAAATGTCTTACCTCCAGTCAGTACTTATAACAGAATGCTCATTGTAAAACAAGATGTAAACTGTTATCAGATGACATGTATAGGTAGCAACGTATGCCAAGAAGAAGGCTCTTATCTCCTACATCTTTTAGGGAAAGGTAATTGCGAAAGGGTCCTATCTCCTACTTAATTGTCTATTATATACTTTGTATATGGTCACAATTTTACAACCTCCAACTGTGGTAAAACTTGACAAAATCAGAAGCTAAAAATACATGCAACTTTGGTTAACTTGGGAGATGTTGCAAACTAACTATTTATATGTTCAATAGGTGAATACTGGAGTGGAAACATCATCCACCTCAACAGCCATTTAACATAATAAAGACATATTACTCAAAAGATGACGTTCCCATTTTATTATGATCAACTGCAAACTCTAAATTTGGGACTTCATCCAGACCATTAAGCATTTCTTTTGGTGAATAAGCTTTCTAACCATTACTCATTAACAAGGCATTTATCCTCGTCTGGAAAGAAGTAGGAAAACTCAAAGTACAAACCTTTACTTTGAATTTCAGGATGAAGCCCAATTCCTTGTTCAATCGCACAGCTGGAGGTTGTTTGCTTAAATCATTGTATGCATTTAACTCGGAATTAGCTAACTTTTCCTCTTAATACTCAGTCAGTTTTTCCTGCTCAGGTTGTGGTGTTTTTGGAGCCATTGGGTCAATAATTGAGCTGTCCCCTACGAAATCGTCCGACAATGATTTTGCTTCCAGAAAATGATCTGCGGCAGAGTTTGGAGTTGGGTACTCCCTTTTCATCTTCAACACAAAATTGGTCGCGCTGACAAAAAAAAAAAAAAACTGATGGAGATGAGGACAGATCCAAAAAAAGGTCTAAGATAATCTATTGTATTTTCATGTTTATACATTGAGTCAATGAATTTTGAGACAAAAATGAGAACATACAACAGAGAAAGAAAGAGAGATGACTATTGAGCAATCATTTAAACCTAATCAAAATAATAGTACAACAGATTCACGAAAATTCTAATAATAAAATACATCACTGAATTAGGTTAAAGAAGAAGTAATCAAGCAACACCTGAGAATTTAATGCTCTTGTTGTTGTTTGGATCCATAAATGGAGAGCTTGGGGAAGAAGAGAGAGAGAGAGATACAACGGGAATGATCTGGAAGGAAAGGGAAACCTTGTGGTTTGGTTTAAAAAATAATCTTATCGTTTTATCCTTGAAAATGAGTGTATTTACGGTATTGCTATTGGTCGTTCCCCTCCTCCTTTTCTATATATTTTCTATATATATATATATATATACTAGATAGAGGTATGACCGTGCACTGAACAGGCCCAATGCATATAGTAGAATAAAATAAAGACGTAACAGTAAGGGACTATCTCATTTGAATAGATCAATTGATAAAAATGATTGCAAATGTATTTTTTGTACTATCATGAAAATAATATACTACTGGATGCTCATATTCACAAATGGTAGTGAATGTAATCTATTTACATTGATATCGGTAATATTTATAGATTCTACAATAGGAGATGCATTTTGTTGTTGTGATCAATCTCTCAGGCCTTTTTGATCGAACACCTGTTAAATGAGATTTAAAGATTAAATTAGGTCAAAAGTTTAAAATGTAATAATAGAACAAATCTTTATTCAACGAAAATAGACACAGTAGTTATTAAGTCAAAACGGCCAGGCAATAGCAAGTTATATTGCGCTAGAAGGATTGATGTCTAGAGTACAAAAATGGCAGCCTAAAAAATAGAGTAGCATTTAAACCTCCCAGGGTTTGTTAGAACAGCTTGCCTGGACACTAAAAAAATGAAACGAACACTTTGAAAGGTTATTTGAACTCTCCAAATTTTATTCCAACCTAAGAGTATTTGTAGGACTGTCCAAAAGTCAATAAAACTTCACGGTGAAGGTCCCCTTTTTTTATCTCTTTCCACAATAAGGTATCTTGTTTAGCATTTAGATTCTTAAATATGTTTTCATTTCCTAGAACAATATTGGAACTTCCCCATAATTTAGGCCATCGATTTCTGATGGATCTCCATACTCCAAATCCGTAGAATTATTATTTAATGCAGTGATCCTTCATTCCATATAGGTTATAGCTTCTGTACAATATTATCAGAAACAAAAGCGCTTCCTTTTCTAAGTTGTCAAAACAAACAATGTATACGGGGTACTCCCCCACCTCTCTAAGTTTACGTAACAATAAAATCACATGTACTTTATAAAGATAAGTATCTTCAGTCAAATGAGTCATCCTGCTGACGCAGTAAATTTTTTTTACTGAAATCTGCACTACTATACAATTAACATGGAGTGCAACCAGTATACATATTGAACACCCACAAAAATTACATTGACATTCTTTTATTACAGGGTTTTATTTCAGCAGCTCATTAATACTTCAAAATGGAAACCAAAAACATCAGTTCAAATATAACACTATTTTGTTGATTTATTGATCACATACATAGGTGCTTGACATTTAGTTGTTTTTTCATGTTAGCATATACATTTAGAATAGACTCTAAAAAGTGCCATATATCTTGTTTACATCCCAAATATATTAGAAAGAAATCGCCTATAACAAAAATGCTAGAAAAAAACTGAAGTATGACTATTCATGCCTGTTGTTTTCTTCAAAAGAAAATAATAAAATGAATAAGTTTGTTTGTCATTAATTATGTAAACAAATTAAATAAAGCAGGAGACTAAAAGGAAGGTATTAACTTCCTTTTGCAAGGTGTAACATGACTAATGTAAATAACTCCATAATTTTCTGGACTTGCAAAGCTCCTAAATTTATGCTAGGAGAACTCACATTCTGTATAGGAGCTAACCTTATTTTTGTAACTCATTCGCATCCTCCTGATGGTTTATGAATGGAATCTTTTACCGAAAGAAGTAAAGAAAAGAAAACAACATAACATTAAATAGCAAACAATATAATTTGAAAAGGTAAAGAGAGTAAAGGAAAACCTCCATAACAGAATTTCAAGTGAACTGGCAAAAGCAATGTCTGTATCATATGCTCCAAGCCCTTCTCTATAAATTAGTGAACAAGAACGAATAAGATCATGGCAAAATGTTAGAGCATATTTGGATTAACATGGAGATAATATTTATACAAAACCACTGGAGAATTGAGATACTGCGTTCTTTTTCTTTCAGTAGCATCCTTGAAATGAAGCTTGTGTGTATACTAAACACTTCTATCTAACTTGTAATCTGAAGGCTGATGGGTTGATCTGGTTTCCTACATTGAACCATGTAAATTTTTCCAAGAAGCACATTGGAGCTCAAATCAAGATTCAGTTACTATCATGGTAGAATTATAATTACAGCCTCCTACCATGCTGTGATTATTGCCTTTCTTTTTTTCGTTGTAGTCTAATTACTTAGGATATCTGCTCTCACTCGAGAAATTTGGGTATTTGTTTTTTGAAGTTGAAATAAATTTCCCAATCATGGTTGTGATTGGAGCATAATCAGTTACTATCATGGTTTTGGTGAAGAAAAACTGAAATTAAATAACTAGATAGGTATGCCCATGTGTTGCACGAGCCCAACACGTATAGTAAAATAAAATAAAGATATAACAACAATGGATTATTCCATTTGATTGGGTCAATTGATGGAACCCATGACCTCCAGGTCACATGGCAACAACTTTACCAAACAATGATGACAATCAAATGATAATAATCTTAACAATATTTTTCTGGAAAAGTAAAGTATCAAGATACTTACAATGAGCCAAAATCATGTTGGCCTTTAACCTATGCAATAAAGATATAAACCTCTGATAATAACTAAAACAGCAAATGGTTTTCCTTGATAACGAACAGGAACCACTTTACCATCTTTAGAATGAGTTTTCCAGCCATGAGGAAGCAACTTGATGTTTCCAGGATTTTGAGACCATATTGGCAAGATTTCTCCAGAGATGACTATTCAAACCCTGGAATGGGCTTCAGCAGTGGATGATATCAGGATCTCGCTTTAGGTCGTTTGATTTGGTGTCTCAGAAAATAAAAATATTGCAAAGTTATCCAAGGCGAGACACCAAGATGTAAAAATGTTTAAGATGATCCCACACAACGACAGAAGTCCAACGACAACGACCAGTGGCAGTGTATTTCTACTACTTCTATGGATCGTGTATTTCTAGTATTTCCGTCGACCTAAAAATATATATCGTCATGATCCATGATCTGAGACTGAGAGTATGAACCTTAGAAAGAACTCATAAAAGGAAGAACACCATGAATGTTCACGCGAGAAAATTATTGTATACAATCACAACCTTACTGAGAAGCTGGTAGCTCCTTTTTTTTAAAAAAAATGAGTTACTGAAAAGCTGGTATCTGTCTCCAATTTTAGAGATGAAAAAGGACAGCCCCGTGCAATAAAGCTCTAGTACGCACAAGGTTTGGGGAAGGGCTGAACCACAATAGTTTATTGTATGCAGTCTTACCCTGCATTTCTACAAGAGGTGCTTCTACGGCTTCGACTCGTGACCTCCGGGTCATATAAAACAACTTTAACAGTTACGCAAGGCACCACTTCAACAACTTCAAAACTTATGGCTTCATAATTAACATTGAAAAACTATAACATTCCAGAAGTTTTTCTTTCCCCTGAAACAGAAAAGGTTGGACCCAATTAATTGTGGGAAAAACTAAACGGACAAATTTCTCTAAGCTGAAAGGATTTATGCAATCAAAGCCAGGTGTGGGATGTCTTTCATAAATTTATGTCCTATTATTTATGAATGCTTCTTCGTTCATCATTTTAGTCTTTAACAACTTTTTTTGGTTTTTAATAAATCCAGTGGTCTAATCAATTGTTTTTTCCTCCACAGTTGTTCCATTCTTCCCACTTTGATTCTTGTCTGAGTCCTCATTCAATGCCCTTCATCATAACTGAAAAATTACAACAGGGATCCTAAGTTCACAAAGTTGCCAACAAACTTGACACAATAAGTTTTTGCAACTCTTTTGGATCCTAAGTACTCTTGAACAGAGGCCTTACCTTGAAAAATGGTCATAATACCCCATAGAGATTTTAAAACCTTATAATTGGATACAAGAGAATAACTTGGTACAAAAATATTTGACTTGCTTAAGTATTAGTAAGAGACATGCATCAAATGGAATTTAGAACAAGAAAAAAGGAACTTCACAGTAAGTAACAACAACTAATGAGTCAAATTTTAGAATGCATATTAGACACTGTAAGATACTGCAAAAATTGATACAGAATTTGTTAAATTTGATTGCGGAGTAAAAGTTGTTAGGCTAGCCATTGATAGAAACATGAAAGAACTATAATCAACATGGTGAGAAATCCTCCAAACTTCAATCACATCTTATTGGGTTTTCTTAGCACAAAACATGTGATACAGACAAAACCTAGGTATCATAAATTGCACAACCTCTTTCCTAAAATCTATTTGCATGAAAAATCTAGGACTCACTTATTAACTAATGAACAGTTTATGAGAAACTTACCTTCTTAAATCTGTACACAAGAGACTCTATAGACTTTTGGATCATGGAGTTCTCTGTTTGTTTCACTGCCTTAGAAGCTTGATGCAAACTTTGGATTCCATTAGCCAAATTAGCAATTGAAGGAGCTGCTGGAAGAGATTCAGCAGCACATTCTATTCCATCTCCATACACAAGCAAGCCCGCACAAGTAGCTACACTGCACCCAAATGTAGCACATGGCAGAAAGCCAACAGGTCGTACTCGGTGTTTCCTTATAATTTCATAGAATGCCGTTCTCATGGTTGAGATACTAGTTTTCTCCACAGAGGCTATAACGCCATGTGTCACCGCACGTATTTTCTTTGCAGAAGCAACATATCAATGTATCCGAAGACTTGATAAAGACTTTGATCCAAATACTTTAAAATGCACCCTTTCAACATTTTGATAGGAGGAGAATTGCAACGATATTGTAAATCAAGTATATAAGAAGTTCGATGTTTAAAAATATAAAAGAATTAATGTTGTTCAAATTAGCAATAAAAGTTTGTTAAATTGATTGATAAGCCAAAATATACTAACTTAAAATGAGACCTAGTTGATCAAAACAAAATTGATCAAATGACCAAACCGCTAACATCCTATTATGCTGATGGTAATGTCATAACAACTTCAACTTGAAGTAGGATTGTGGTCAGATAAAATTATGGGATTGTTTGACAAGTTGTTGGCATGTCGCTTCATTAATCCTTTATGCATAGAAAATTTATCTATAGGTAATGACTTTTTACACCAAATAGAAACCAAGAAAATAGTATAAAACATCAATATTACTCCGTCCTATAGTTCTTCCAATTTATCCACTGATCTATACATTGACACACATTAATCTTCAGTCTCAAACATAGACTATATATTGATTGGATACGTGATGCTTAGGTTGGTTAACCTAAATTAGAGGAACTCCAAGAGCTGCTCGAGGAAACACAACAAGTTATGTTTGAGTTCACTGACATACCTGAGAATATTGGGCACCAACTCTAGCTATAGCACCATTAGGATCCCCGAAGAAGAAGGGTATTGCTTTTCAATGGCTTCAAGTTTCTTTTTGCTTTTCTCATTCAGGTTATTAAACATGGCTAAAAATAAGCAGTCAACAATATCCACGATCTACAAGCATAGACTTCAAATTGTGATATCCAAAATAAAAGTGCAGTTCATATTATATTTACAGAAGCAGTTGATGACCTTCTAGAGTAATAAAGGGAAATGTTTGTGCATCTGATATAGAACAGGAGAATGGAAACAATTTTAACTTAATGATGTGCATCTGATGTAGAACAGGAGAATGAAAACATGTTTTAACTTTGGTTTGAAATGTGTCATGATACTGTTTTACAACTAAATCTAACTTACCCTTGTATCTACATCTGGTGATGTATGCATGAGGCCATTCAGGTTTAGAGGTCTTTGCCCTTTTAAGTCAGAAAACGATGCTGGGCATTTAGATCTTATTGGTGTTGTCTATGGTTGGGAAACTGCAGAGTGCTACTTTAATAACCTTACTGATTAACAGAAGAATGATAAGACTTTTGGTGCATTATTTAACTGTTATATTAAACAGCAAGGTCCGACTTTCTAAACATAATAAACAATAGATGACAACGAATAAAAGTCAAAGACTACGTGAATATGATAGTACTACCACAGATTCAGAGTTCTAAACAACCACCAAACTTAAGACGGCAAGATTAGGTTAAGATTTTAATACAACACTCAACCACCAACTATGGATGAACATACCAGAATACAAGGTTTTCCAGCAGCTACAACCTCAGAGCATATTATTGCTCCAACTATAGATACAAGAAGGTCAGCCGCTGCATACGCTGAATCCGTCGAGTGCAAGAACCTTCACCAAGTTAGGATCAAATCAGATTAAAACGGAGAAAAGAAGACACCCTCTTCCTAAACTTAGAAGCCTGAAATGCTAAATTCATCGTACAATAAATACAGAAACAAAATAACACTCACGGGGTTATATATAACCGGGGATAAAATTTCACGAGGCTCTCCATTTTATCATATGCTAAGACCCCCGTTTTCCATATAAAAAAACAAGTCTTTTGTTCATTTAACATCTCAGAATACAAATGCAAGATGGCAACATTAATTGCATTAGCACCCAAGGAGCCCTGAAGAATCAACACCACCCTACCATCCCCCTTCCCTACAACAACATTTGAAAAGAAATGCTTTCTTCCCACGACCTTAGATGCTTACTAACTCAACGATAATTTCACTGGATTCCCGCACACCACACATTTGCTCTTTTGCCAAAAACGATCAACAGAAGAGTTAAATACAACAAACACTTTATAAGCAAATAAAGAAAACACCCAGTTAGCTATCCCGGGTACTAAATTCTGTTCTTGAATTACAAGTTTAATACTTGTAAGACTTGCAGCCAAGCAAATTAGAAATGAAACGAACCCACAAGTTCCAATCACTATATCATGTTTGAATTCTTTAAGTATTTGGGAACTTTTAATTAGGGTTTTACAAGAACAAAAGGAAGAAAGATTAAAGAAGAAATTAAGAGAAAAAGCTTACCTCAATTGGAAGAACTTGCTGAGAAGATGAAGAGAACTAATGGAGGCTTCTGGAGTCATGATATTTGTGTGAAACAAGTGAAGAAAATGGTACAGAAACGGAGGCTTCTAGAACTGATCAATTAATTGAGCACCACTTAATATAATATATTAATTGTCATTTTGCCCTTTGAAAAGAAATGCTTTCTTCTCACGACCTTAGACGCATACTGACTCAGCGATAATTTCACTGGATTCCCGCATACCACACACTTGCTCTTTCGCCAAAAACGATCAACAGAAGAGTTAAATGCAACAAACACTTTATAAGAAAATAAAGAAAGCACCCGGTTAGCTATCCCGGGTACTAAATTCTATTCTTGAATTACAAGTTTAATTCCTATGAGATTTGCAGCCAAGCAAATTAGAAATGAAACGAACTCACAAGTTCCAATCATTATATTGTGTTTGAATTCTTGAAGTATTTGGGAACTTTTAATTAGGGATTTCACAAGAACAAAAGGGAGACAGATTAAAGAAGAAATTAAGAGAAAAAAGCTTACCTCAATTGAAAGAACTTGCTAAGAAGATGAAGAAAACTAATGGAGGCTTCTGAAATCATGATATTTGTGTGAAACAGGTGAAGAGAATGGTACAGAAACGGAGGCTTCTAGAACTGGTCAATTAATTGAGCACCGCTTAATATAATTTATTAATTATCATTTTGCCCCTTAATGTATGGATTAAAAAAACTATTCTGCCCTTGGTCGTCTCTTCCTTCACCTTTTTATAAGGTAATAATAATAAAATAAAATAAAATAATAATAATATAATAGTAAAAGTAAAATGAAACAATTGATGAATTGAGCATGCAATTTTTAAAATGTTCAATATTAACAATAATATTTTGTTGTCTGATTTTATCTTCAAGGAGGCATCATTTTCATGTATTCACTCCAATACTCAAACATCTTTTTTCATTACTTGTTAGAATTCTATAAGAGGTTGTTTGATTGGTAAAATAAGAATAAAGATTTTGGGATATTTTGTAACATCTCACGTTTGATTATAGGTATTCGTTATTTTTGGGTATCATTTTATACTAAAATATGAATTAGTTATCCCATATAGAAAGTGGGATAACTAATTCCATGAGATAAACTAATTCATGAGATATCCTTGTTTGTTCCACTTCCTCAGTATCGAATAAATTATTTTTTCAGAAAATGTTCTTCAATTTTCTTATGTTTGATTGGTCAAACATTTTGAAAAACATTTTATTCGGAAAAGTAGTCTCTCTCTCTCTCTCTCTCTATATATATATATATATATATATATATATATATATATTTAAGAGATCAATAGTCAATCCTATGTGGCATATCTTAGAGGCCTCCAAACCTATTTATCTTTTTTGTGGTTTTTTTTTTTGGATATTTATTAAGTTTTCTCCTTATTTTAAATATTTGTGTGTTTAAAGAAAAATCAAAAGTCACCACATTTAAACTTTATTTACTATGTAATAAAAAAAAATGTTTGAGGTAACTCATCTATTTAATTTATACTAATAATATTTGTAACTCTCAAGTTATTCATGATTTTATATTTATAACCCCAAAATATTTAATACAAAAGTTAATGATACCTTATGGTATTCCTTTATTTTTATGTATATAAATTCATAATTTTTGTTTCATGAGATGCTATCCAAGGTGACCCTTCATTTTCACTATTATATTGATGCTTTTATTTGTCTTGAAAAGAAGAAGACTTTCGAATGGTGATAGGCTTCTGTAAGTAGATATCGAGGTATTTATGTATTCATTTCGTTTTTCTTTCTATAGACATTCATATGTTTTATTTCATGAGATTTTACCCAAGGTTATCATTCATTTTCACTATGATGTTTATATTTTTATTTCATTTGAAAAAGAAGAAGATGCTCTTAAATGGTGAAAGACTTGTGGAAGTGGATATCGACAAGAGCTCAAACATTTGATTTCAGCCTTCTTTTTATTTTTCAACTAATGTTTAAAAATATAATAATATTTGTATTGTCTTATTTCTGTATCTATGTATGATGCCTCTTAAGTTCAATTTTTAAGTCTATAATTTCTTTTGGTTAAATGAATAACTTTGTAGTTGGAAATTTGCTAATTATCAATTAAGTTTTTTAATTTATAATTGATTTTTGTAGGCTTGTGGAAGTACACACGAGACATTAATGTATCATTTCGTTTTTCTTTCTAATGAAGTTCAGATGTTTCATTTCATGTGATTTTACCTAATGTTATCCTTCATTTTCACTATGATATTTATATTATTATTTCACTTGAAAAAAAAAAGATGCTCTTAAATGGTGAAAGGCTTGTGGAAGTGGATATCGACAAGAGCTTGGACAATTATGCATTGGTTTTATCTGTCTTTTTATTTTTAATTAATTATTAAAAATATAATAATATGAGTATTGTCTTATTTCTATATCTATATATGATGCCTCTTAAGTTCAATTTTTAAGTCTATAATTCCTTTTGGTTCAAATGAATAATTTTTAGTTGAAAATTTACTAATTATTAATTAAGTTTCTTAAATTATAATTATTTTTTTTAGGTGACCAGCTTATTTCTACTAATCACATGTAAAGCAATACAAAGCAACCAACATCCACCGATAGCTAAATAAATTTTAATAATTGAAATGTGGAGTATTTGTTATTTGGTCTTAGTTATGATTAAGTTTTAGGACTATCAATAAATATGCATGACATAAAATTTGAGAAATATAAAGGAACATGGAGGTGAGGGAGGAAAATGAGGTAATTAGTTCTAAAAATTTTATAAGCATGAGGTAATTAGGAAAATTTTTATATACACAAAAAAGAACCATTTATGTTTTGTTTATTTTTTTTCTTTTTAATTTTTTTAAAAATAGTGTATTTATCTGATTTATTTTTGAAAAAATTGTATACATAAAAAAAGAAACCTTTATGTTTTATTTGTTTCTTTTTTTTCTTTCTTTTTAACTTTGAGAAATAGTGTATTATCTGATTTACTTTTAATCATTATAATTACAAGAATAAATATTTTGCTTTTCACCTTCTAAGGTAGATGATTACATGGTGTTAACATATTTACTCTATGAATCGTACGTCTATTTTATTGAGAAACGATTGAGTCGATGTAATTATTTTTTTATTTGTATTTTTTAATTTTATATTCTTTTCATATAAAGATCTATCTATATATTATTTAATAAATTATTTGTATTATTATGACTGTGCGAAGCGCGGATAAATTAACTAGTTCCTTATAAATGAGGAGAATAACTTCCTATGAAAGTGGAAAAATAAGTTCCACAAATGGTACTCAACATTAATTGTGTCCACACCCTTCAATATGTCTCATCTTCACTTTAACCCCCTGGCAGTCCCATCCCCACCACTCACCGCCCACACCCCTACCCCTATCTTAATGCACCTCTCATAATATTTGTCTCGATTATATACAATGTTTTGAGATTATACATTTTCTTACTTAACAAACGAATGAAAATAAGCCCAAAAAATAATTTCTTTCTGAGGAAGAGAAAATATTTTCTTCATATCACGCACACCCTAACTCTTAATCTAATTTATTTTTTTAGGGTTTGTATCCCTACCTCCCCATCCAAACAAAGGAAATCGGTTAAAAAGATTGAAGTAATGTAGAAGTCGATGGTTTATAAGTTGATTTCAAATTAGATTTAGGTAAATAAAGGCCAAACCCATCGGCAACCCCCTAAACTTGGCACAATCTTTCACTTTGAAACCTCAATTGGACATTGTTCATTTTAGGCACCTCAAGTAGCCATTAACTATGTCATTTTGGCACCTTTTGCTGATTCAGCAAAGAGAGTGTATTACACTCGTTTTTGAGCGCGTTTCAGGAGTATTTTTATAATTTTTGAGGGGTATTTTCATAATTTTTTATCTTTAATTTGTTTTAAATTAATGAAATTGTTTCCAAACCAGCAACAATATATATACATAGCAATTAATGACATAATTATCCAACTCATTAATATATATACACAATTAAATTAAAAGAACCAATTAATTGATGGCACGTGGATTTTTTCAAAATAATTATAAAATTATTTAATTTTATTTGGCATCCCACCCCCACCCCCACCCTTCCCCCAAACTCCAAACCCTAAAGTCATCTTCTCCACTACCACCTATCTCCCCGACAACCCCCACCCCAAGTCCTCTTCTCTATTCGGCAGCCCCCACCCTACTCCACTCTTCTCCTTTATTCTCCCTCCTTCACACTCTCTTTTACAGTTTCACATAAACAAAAAGGACAAGCCAAAAAAAAAAATTAAAACGAATTCAAAAATGTCACTATGTGTTTGTTTCTTTCTTCAAGAAGATAAGTAAATCATTTACATTTTCAAAATCATTCAAAGAATTCAAGCTTCTAGAAACTTCTATAAAGGATGAGCAAAATGAAGGATTGAAAAATTCAACCTCCATTAATGGAGGATTCAACCTCCATTAATGGAGATTTAGGTTGTGTGGAGTTCAGTAATTGTGATGCTTGGTGGTAGTGGAAATTTGATAGTGGGTATGGAAGAAAATGAAAGAAAATGTATGAATAGAAAAAGGAAAAAGAAAACGTTGGGGGTGGGTGTAATAACCCAGAAAATTTTTCGTTGAAATTTTGTGCGTAAACGTGTTGGGTTCTATCTTCTAGAATGAATTATAAATTTTTTGTGCGAAATGTCTTAGATTATGACCCACCACTGTGTAGAGTATTGAATAATCTTTCCACCGATAAGTGGATCATCCAATACAGACACCCGAGCGACGAGTTATGAACATTCCGATCGAACCGTGAATAGTAGTGAACAGTAAAACGTGCAGGAAAAAGTACTGAGGCCTGGCGTATTTTTGCTCCAACTTTAAACGATCATAAATCCTTGTACATAATGATCTAGGTGATGTAATATATATCAACGGAAAGCTCTGCGAGTCCTCTTTCCAATGAAATTGGTTTCATCCAATTTGTCTATCGGAACAAAAAGTTATGGTCGATCTACTTCAGCCTACCAAAAGCAAATTTTTGGGTCAACTTCAAATGAACATAACTCTTCATACACAATGATCTGGGTGAGATACTATATATCAACGAAAATATATGAGAGTCCTCTTTCTAATGAAATTAGTTTCATCCAATTTGGACATCGGAGTAAAATGTTATGGTTGATCTACTTCAGACTATCAAAACAGTCCACCAAAGGACAAATTCAAGAATTATTTGATTTTTAGGGGCGTTTTAATCATTCCCCCTCACCCAAAATCCGTCCAAACCCTATATTAAAGCCTATTAGAAGCATTATATGTTATATTTCATCAAATTTCCTCAAAAAGAAAACCCTAAGCTCCTACATCCAACTTCAAGAACCTCCAAAGTTCACCATTAATTCTGCAAATTTATTCAACATTCCAAGTTCCTAGTTCAAGAACTCCAAGAACCATCATTCAAAGGCACGATTAACATCTCAAAAACGAGTATCGATCTAAAATTCATCATTCAAGGTATGTGGGGGTTTTCAACAAGAACTCTCTTTCGTTCTTGTGCCCAAAAGTAATTTTCTTTACAAAGGCATGATTTTTATTTGATTTTTATGAATTTGAAGCATGAACCCATATCGTATAATGATTATTATGAAATCTTGATATTTATGATTTTGAAAGATGAATTTACATGTGTGGAGATATAAAGCATGAATCTTGAACGATATTTATCATGATTTTGATATTTGGGTCATGAATCCCCATTGGAAATTGTGTTTTTTTGAGAAAGTGTGTGTTATAAGCACATTGATATTGAATATTTGAGATATTTTGAATGATTTGACCTTTTGGTCTTAATGGAGTTGTTTTGAACTCGAGTGTGAAATAAATCTACAGCGTGCTTGATTTTAATAGATAGGAAGCATGATGGCTCCTGATGTATATTTATATATTACTGAAATTATTTTATTATGGATTGTGTTTAAAATGATCTGAGCTAAGTCCGGGAGAAATCTTTAGCATTGAGTGGGAGGTATAAAGCGACCTTACTTCCCTAGAACTACGTGTCCTCGTAGGAATGAGCCTGAGGCTGATTCATATAGTGATCACTAGTTTGTGTGGATTTGATATCTATAGTCCTACTCTGATGGCAAGGATAGGACGGCTCTCCCCAACGTGGATTGTACATTGGACTCCATGTAGCTCAAATGGTTTATGTCGGTTATAGAATCTCCCAGTGTGTGTGTGTTTCCTTGTGTCTATGGTGAATGGTGAAGTGATTTGAAAGTGGAATTGTGAAAGTTATTCTTTCGAAAGATTTAAATGATATTTACATTATGAGAATTGATATTCTTGATGAACTGAAAGTGATTGACAAATTATATAATGACTCACATGTGTTATAGTACTTATTTCATCCTCTTATGATTATGATGATTTTCTTCGGGCTATGTGAGTTTTTCATACATCCTGCATATTTCTTATAAATATTTATGATGATGATGTTTATACAACTGCATACATCCCCATATACTCGGTCCCTTGCCATGGTACTGGCCAACATATTCGGATGTGGGTTGTATTTTCTCAGAATGTAGGTTTAGGTGCTCAGTTCCAGGTTCGACAATGATTCTTTGAGCACACTGTTTTACATTCTCTATTGTGGTGAGTCCTCATGTTCCGAGGACGTGATGTCTGATGTTGGTTTCACAGAATTGTTTACATTTGATAACTGAGTATGATTCAGTTGGGGCATGTCTCAATGGCTCACTGGTTTTATTGATTTTCTTAGAGACTTGTTAGACTAGTATAGATATTGGGAGTTGACTAAAATTCATATTTTGTTATATTTCTGAAATTCTTTTATTCTTGGATGATGATTACTCTGTTGATATTTGAGGGTTATTTATAGAAACCCCATTGATTTGTGTTGAACTGAATGAAAATGGCTCAACGGGTTAGCTTGGGGCTACTTGTAGCCTCAAGCACCATCTGACGCTCCGGGACCCATTTTCTGGTGCATTACAAACTTGGTATCAGAGACTAAGGTTTTAAGGTATCCTAGGGAGTTTGACAAGCTGCGTTAAGTAGAGTCTTGATTATCGGTGCGTAGCGCGCCACTTCTATGAGGAAGAGGCTACAAGACTTTTTAGGAAAAAGTGTGATTCTTTCTTTCAGAAGTCTATCATGCTTAAAGTGTGCTCCTGTGTTGTTTGTGAGAAAGAAAGATGGCTCTTTGCGTATGTGCATTGATTACCGCCAACTGAATAAAGTCACCATAAAAAATAAGTTCCCCCTTCCGAAAATAGATGATTTGTTTGACCAATTGCAAGGTGCAATTTATTTCTCAAAGATAGACCTTCATTTTGGCTATCATCAACTCAAAGTTAGGGAGTGTGACATCCCGAAAACTATTTTCCAAACTCGTTATGGCCATTTTGAGTTTCTTGTTATGTCTTTTAGGTTTACTAATGCCCAGCAGCTTTCATGGACCTCATGAATCGAGTGTTCAGACCATATCTGGATATGTTTGTCATAGTTTTCATGGATGATATACTGGTGTACTCCCGTAGTGAGGATGAATATTCTGATCATCTTCGAACTGTCTTGCAAACCCTTAGAGATCATAAGTTGTTTGCCAAGTTTAGTAAGTATGAGTTTTGGCTAAGGTTAGTTGCTTTTCTGGATCATATCATTTCTTCCGAGGGTATTAGAGTTGATCCCCAAAAGGCTGAAGATATTAAAAATTGGCCTAGACCTATTTCTCCGACTGATATCCAAAGTTTCTTGGGTTTAAATGGATATTACCGCCATTTTGTTGAGGGTTTCTCCTCTATAGCATCTCCTATGACTCGGTTGACCCAAAAGAAAGTGAAGTTCTTGTGGTCCGAATCTTGTGAGAAGAGTTTTTAGGAGTTGAAGACTCGACTCACTTCAGCCCCTATTTTGACTTTGCCTGATGGTGTTGATGGTTTTGTGGTGTACTGTGATGCTTCTAGACAGTTGAAACCCCATGAGAAAAATTACCCCACCCATGACCTTGAGTTGGTTGCTGTTGTGTTTGCTTTGAAAATTTGAAGACACTATTTGTATGGTGTCCATGTTGATGTTTCACTGATCATAAGAGTCTGCAGTATGTGTTTACCTAGAGAGAATTGAATCTTAGGCAGAGACGATGGTTAGAATTATTAAAGGACTATGATATGAGTGTGGTACACCATCTGGGCAAGGCCAATATTGTGGCGGATGCCCTAAGTAGAGTATCCATGGGTAGTGTTTCACATGTGGTAAAAGGTAAGAAAGAGTTGGCTCGTGATGTACATCGTTTGGCTAAATTGGGGGTTAGGTTGTTTGACTTTGCTAAAGGTAGTATAGGGGTTCAGAGTAGTTTCGAATCTTCCTTGGTTTTGGAAGTGAAGGAAAAGCAATACTTAGATGCTAGTTTGGTCAGGCTAAAGGAGTCAGTCAATGACCAAAAAGTAGAGGTTTTCTCCCAAGGGGGAGATAGTGTGTTGAGTTTGCAGGGTAGATTGTGTGTCCCGAATGTTAATAATCTGAGATAGAGGATTATGGCTGAAGCACACAGGGCACGATATTTTATTCATCCTGGTGCCACCAAGATGTACCGAGACTTATGGAAAATCTATTGGTGGAGTGGCATGAAGAAAAATATAGCAGTATTTGTAGCTAAGTGTGCAACATGCCAACAGGTTAAGGTTGAACACCAAAGACATGGTGGTATGATGCAAGAGTGTAGTATTCCTACCTGGAAGTGGGAAGAGATAAATATGGACTTCGTGATTGGTTTACCTCCTTCCCGACGCCATCATGATTCCATTTAGGTTGTGGTTGATAGGTTGACTAAGTTTGCTCATTTCTTGCCTGTTCATACTTCATATACTGCTGAGGAGCATGCTAGATTGTATATCCGAGAGCTAGTCAGACTGCATGGAGTTCCCTTGTCTATCATTTTGGATAGGGGTACTCAGTTTACTTCGCAATTTTGGAAAGTTTATCAGAAGGGTCTTGGTACCCAAGTGCTTTTGAGTTCATCTTTTCATCCGCAGACCGATGGTCAGGCTGAGCGGACCATCCAGACCTTAGAGGATATGCGAGAGCTTATGCACTTGACTTTAAGGGAAGTTGGGATGATCACTTACCATTGATAGAGTTTGCTTACAATGACAGTTTCCACTCTAGTATTGGCATAGCTCCGTTTGAAGCCTTATATAAGAGGAAGTGTAGATCACCCATAGGTTAGTTCGAGGTGGGTGAAGCGGCCGTGAGTGGTCCTAATTCGGTATTTGAGGCTATGGAAAAAGTTAAGTTGATTAGGGAAAGGTTGAAAACTGTGCAGAGTCGTCAGAAGTCATATGCGGATGTTAGAAAGAGAGACCTTGAGTTTGAAGTTGGTGACCTAGTGTATCTAAAAATTTCACCCATGAGGGGGGTGAAGAGATTTGGAAAGAAGGGGAAGCCTAGTCCCCGTTATGTTGGTCCTTACAAAATTCTTAGCCGTGTTGGTAAGGTAGCTTATGAGGTCGAGTTACCTTCCGAGTTGTCCTCAGTTCATCCAATATTCCATGTCTCCATGCTTAGAAAGCATATTAGCGATGCTGTGGTAGTGGATTCCTCTGTGAGTGCTGACATTCAAGAAAATCTTTCTTTTGATGAGATTCCTGTTGAGATTCTTGATTTCAGTGTCTGAAGACTAAGAAAAAAAGAAGTTCCCTTGGTCAAGGTGTTATGGCAAAACCAATCTGTTGAGGGTGCAACTTGAGAAGCTGAGGCGAATATGCGATCCAAGTACCCGCACCTATTTTTCGCGAACTCCGATCAAGCTGAAGGTACTGTTCTTTCCTAATTCATGCACTTTTGATAAAAGTTGCAGCAGTTCAGCTGTCATTTATATGTGTTCAGCTGTAGTTTCTTGAATTTATGCATTCTATGTTGCATTCGGAGTGAGAAACGATGTGGTGATGAGTCTAACGAATGGTTTCAGCTGTATGCTCTATTACCTATCTAATCTTGGCATGTCTAGCATCATTCGAGGATGAATGTTTCCAAGGGGGGATCATGTAATACCCTAGGAAATTTTTCGTTGAAATTTTGTGCGTAAACGTGTTGGGTTCTATCTTCTAGAATGAATTATAAATTTTTCGTGCATAATGTCTTATATTATGACCAACATTGTGTAGATTATCTAATAAGCTTTCCAACGATATGTGGATCATAAAAAACGGATACCCGAGTGACGAGTTATGAACATTCCGATCGAACCGTGAATAGTAGTGAACAGTAAAACGTGCAGGAAAAAGTACTGAGGCCTAGCGTATTTTTGCTTCAAATTTAAACGATCATAACTCCTTGTACCTAATAATCTGGGTGATGTACTATATATCAAAGGAAAGCTCTGCGAGTCCTCTTTCCAATGAAATTGGTTTCATCCAATTTGTCTATCGGAGCAAAAATTTATGGTCGATCTACTTCAGCCTATCAAAAGCAATTTTTTGGGTCAACTTCAAACATACATAACTCCTCGTACACAATGATATGGGTGAGATACTATATATCAACGGAAAGATATGAGAGTTCTTTTTCTAATGAAATTGGTTTCATCCAATTTGGATATCGAAGTAAGACGTTATGGTTGATCTACTTCAGACTATCAAAACAGTCCACCAAAGGACAGATTCGAGAATTATTTAATTTTTAGGGGCGTTTTGGTCATTCCCCCTCACCCAAAATCCGTCCAAACCCTATATTAAAGCCTATTAGAAGCATTATATATTATATTTCAGCAAATTTCCTAAAAAAGAAAATCCTAAGCTCCTACATCCAACTTCAAGAACCTTCAAAGTTCACCATTAATTCTGCAAATTTATTCAACATTCCAAGTTCCTAGTTCAAGAACTCCAAGAACCATCATTCAAAGGCACGATTAACATCTCAAAAATGAGTATCGATCTAAAGTTCATCATTCAAGGTATGTGGGATTTTTCAACAAGAACTCTCTTTCGTTCTTGTGCCCAAAAGTAATTTTCTTTACAAAGGCATGATTTTTATTTTATTTTTACGAATTTGAAGCATGAACCCATATCTTATGATGATTATTATGAAATCTTGATGTTTATGATTTTGAATGATGAATTTACATACGTGGAGATATAAAGCATGAATCTTGAACGATATTTATCATGATTTTGATATTTGGGTCGTGAATCCCCATTGGAAATTGTATTTTTTTGAGAAAGTGTGTGTTATAAGCACGTTGATGTTGAATATTTGAGATATTTTGAATGATTTGACCTTTTAGTCTTAATGGAGTTGTTTTGAACTCGAGTGTGAAATAAATCCAAAACGTGGTTGATTTTGATAGATGGGAAGCATGATGGCTCCCAATGTATATTTATATATTACTGAAATTATTTTTTTGTGGATTGTCTTTGAAATGATTTGAGCTAAGTTCGGGAGAAATCTTTAGCACAGAGTGGGAGGTATAAAGAGACCTTACTTCCCTAGAACTACATGCCCTCGTAGGAGTGAGCATGAGGCTGATTTATATAGTGATCACTAGTTTGTGTGGATTTGATATCGATAGTCCTACTCCGATGGCAAGGATAGGATGACTCTCCCCAACGTGGGTTGTACATTGGACTCCATGTTGCTCATATGATTTATGTCGGTTATAGAATCTCCCAGTGTGTGTGTGTTTTCTTGTGTCTATGGTGAATGGTGAAGTGATTTGAAAGTGGAATTGTGAAAGTTATTCTTTCGAAAGATTTAAATGATATTTACATTATGAGAATTGATATTCTTGATGATCTGAAAGTGATTGACAAATTATATGATGACTCACATGTGTTATTGTACTTATTTCATCCTCTCATGATTATGATGATTTTCTTCGGGCTATGTGAGTCTTTCATACATCCTGCATATTTCTTATAAATATTTATGATGATGATGTTTATACGACTGCATACACCCTCATATACTCGGTCCCTTTCCATGGTACTGACCCACATCTTCAGATGTGGGCTGCATTTTCTCGAAATATAGGTTCAGGTGCTCAGTTTCAGGTTCGACAGTGATTCTTCGAGCATGTTGTTCTACATCCTCTTTTGTGGTGAGTCCTCATGTTCCGAGGACGTGATGTCTGATGTTGGTTTCACAGAATTATTTACATTTGATAACTGAGTATAAGTCAGTTGGGGCATGTCTCAATAACTCGCTGGTTTTATTGATTTTCTTAGAGGCTTGTCAGACTAGTATAGATGTTGGGAGTTGACTAATAGGTCGTATTTTGTTATCTTTCTGAAATTCTTTTATTCTTGGATGATGATTACTTTGTTGATATTTGAGGGTTATTTATGGAAACCCCGTTGATTTATCTTGAACTGAATGAAAATAGCTCAAAGGGTTAGCTTGGGGCTACTCGTAGCCTCAAGCACCGTGTGACACTCAGGGGCCAGTTTTTTGGGGCGTTACAGTGGGGTGGGTTGAAGAAGATGATATGGGGTGGGGGGTGGTTAGGAGGATAATATAAGGTGGGGGTAGGGTTATTAATATTTTTTATTTAAATTAATTATATAATTTTCATTTTTATAAAAATGACCAATGTCTTTTTATAATTGATCCCTTTCCATGTGTTTTAGTCTTTTAAAAAAAAACAAACTATTTAGGTGCATATTGTGATGTGGCAATTTAAATGAGTTGGCACAAATTAATTGCTCGTTTTATCCATGCTGGCGACAAGTGAGACACACGCACCCGTGCTGATGTCGAAAGGTATCAAAATGACACAATTTATGGCTACTTGAGGTGCCTAAAGCGAACAACGTCCAGTTGAGGTGCCTAAGTGAAAGTTTGTGCCAAGTTTAGGGGGCCACCGATGGGTTTGGCCTAAATAAAAATATACAGCATGGTCATACATTTTTATAACGGTCCCTCGTTATAACGACATATTATAGCTATCTGATTTTCTTCAAAATCAACTATTCATGTTATATTTTAATTTTTGATAATGATATTCTACTTATTACAGTAATTACGTTTATTACAGTCTACGCTCTTTGTAAAAATTTTTCTATATAACAATATACTTAAATATTATGTAATATGAATAGTTTATAAAACAAATATGTTATGTACTGTATATACAAAAAATATTATAATATTTATGATAATCATCATTAAACTAAACAAATTGTAGCTTTTTCATGTTCTTCTATCTTTTTACTTTAGACAATATAATTTTAATGCATCTCATAAAAAATTTGTTGGGGGTAGAGATTCGCAATAATAACATGTAAAAAGAAAAAAGAATTTTCAAAAAATCATTGGAACCTCCTCCTTCAATTATTATTTTGATTAAATTGGTTAACAAGTATTTTTTTTAATACATAAATAATAAACTAGATAGGTGACATACAATAAAATTATTAAATTCCCTTTTTATTAGTGGTCATCCTATTCTTATACCAGAAGATTTGTACATAATTTTCATAGTTATTATCTATTGTAGCATTATATTTTCTTAATTCACTATAAAATAACATTGTTTAATATATATATATATATATATATATATATATATATATATATATTCATAAAATATGTCTAAACGTCAAACTATTTCAATAGAATAGTAATAGCCAATAGATTTTGCTCAGTGCTGACAATATTCACTATGTTAAGAATCATATATTCATTTGCCAAGCGCAACAAGTGGTATCACACATTCTATCATAGAGGTGTTTTAATGCAATGTCATGTAGTCTAGATACAAGCACACAGGACACAAGAGGAGAAAGTACTTGAAGCTCTTATGGTAACCATAAAATACTAAGATGATGTGGGAAACACACCGTAAGTTAAATTTGCAGATAACGCAAAGAATTTGATCAGCAAAATTCAACATTTAAAATTGATGAAAATTAAATTTTGAAATTGAACCTATCGAGGAAGAACGAAATCCTGAAAGAAAGACGTTGATCATGATCATTTTCGGACTTTTTTTAATCAATTCACATTTAAGAAATGTTGAAGTCAAATTAATGCCTCAAAACTTACCTTAATACGTTAATAAGAAACAGTTGTGACTTTTAATCTTGCCTCACTCAATCATTTTTTTCATTAATTTCTTTAAAAGATTAGTCTAAATACTGGCTAAGTCAACCGCTAACTTCAACAAAATTGGTGTATATGTGATTGCATTTCAAACGCATTGTTCGTGTACAAAATATTTTATACTATCAGATAAATTTGACTTGTTATTGCAGATTATTCAATTTTTTATATAAAAATAAAATAAATAAAAAAATAAATAATTTGCAATAACTGATCAAATTTACCTGATAATATTGAATATTTTATACATTACACAAAACATAAATTCTATATGATTAGTGTAAAAATCCCTCCTGCTTTATTCCTTTTTTGTAAAAAAAAAAAAAAGGTTCCAAATATCTCTTTGAATTTTTTTTCTATAACACTAAGCTCTCTTTTGAATTGAAATATTGGGTTCACCCCTTATGTTGATTGCATTTTGTAATCAAAATGAATTCAAATGGTAATTTATTTATTTTATTGTATTTTCATACACTTTTCCATTTTGCCCTGTTGGGACACAAAAAAATCGATTAGATTGCACTAACAAGCTAATCATAACTCAAGCGCCTTTGCAGATATTTGAGTGGTGCAAACTTGATTCTTTTGTGCAATGAGGAAATGTACCCCTTCTCCTCCCATCTAAAGCTTATCAATAGCGTGCTCTATGATTATTTCCTAACCGCTATCCTTCAATCAAGGAAAGACTAACCGGGCAAGTTCTGGATTTAACATACAACGGGAACTAGGTAGTATCTCATACACACATGGCATAAAGGTATATCACAAGCTACTACCTATTCGGTTCATGCAATTGTTTAGCAATGGTTATCATGTTACTAGAACTAATATTATACAAAGATGAACAGTGGTCACAATTAGATACAAATCACACATATAAAGAATTAGACCACTTGAGAGGTGTTCACAAAATAACAAAACCATGTTAACTGCCTCAAGTACTTGTATTTCTCCTAGTCAACTATAAAATATTACAACAAATCATAATACGCCTAAATATGCTGGCTCTACTAGAAGTAAGACTCCGGGAAAAAGAGGCACAGAAATAAAAAACCCAAGAGGACATCAACACCCATAAGTAGCCCCACCCTCAACTTAAAATTATACAATGTCTCCAATGCGTCAAACCAAAACAAGAGAGTTAGAAACATACCTGTGGCACCACGGGTGCGAAGATATGATGTCAATCACATAATACGAATACAAACAACAAAATACCTTGGGTTGCCTCCCAAGAAGCGCCTAATTTAGTATCGCAGCATGACCCAACTTAGCTTTTTCCTCCACCTTGAGGATATAAATTTCACCCCCAACTTATATTCTATCTTTTTGCCTTGATCATATGGGAGTGGTATAAATATTAAGAATTCAAGTAATGGATTGAGCGTGGTAAACCACTCGGCCTTAAAGTGAGGTGTGTTTTTATGTTGCTTATCAAGTGTACAATAAAAAATATAGGATTCTTGTTCCTCATCTTCACACTGTTCCACTATTTTAGATAATTACACAGACAAGATATCATCTAAACATAATGTGAAAAAGTGCTTCGAGTGAGGCCCAACTAATTCTACTTCAAAATTTACACTATCTACTACATACTCACTTTTATTCACCTTTTCAATGTCAGTCTCAAGATCAAGATGACAATCAGTGGTTGGAATTCTTGAGTTTTCTTCTTAAATTGGCTAATGTCCTCCTCATATTCTTCTTTGTTTATCCACTGTAAACATGGTGGGAGTGGTAACTCCTTTACCTCTGGCCACAGCTGTTGTTGATTCTCTAAAATTCGTTTCATCAATTTGTTTGCTTGAATTGTGACAACACACATATCTTCAGTATGATCACTTTGACCACAAGCCAAACACCAAGTTACAGTAAGTAGGACAGTGTCCGCATCATATTGTGAAGGTCTAGTCTATGCACTTCCAGGTAAATCTGGACAGCAAACCTCAAAATATGATCCCCCACAATAATAACAAGAATCATCACAAGGATCATCATTACTCAAAAAACCATCTATCTAGGCTGACATCTCAAGAAAAGTGTGATAAAAATAAAAGAAAAAAAAACTAAAATTCCAAACCAACTCAATACGCCAAATTGTTCCTTGGCAATGGCACCATTTTTGATAACCCTTAACTTACAAATCAATTTAGTACAAGGCGGTCGTTGTCAATATATTTACCTAAATTTGGAGTCGGGGTTGAATCCACAGGGAACAATGTGAGTGGCGATTAAACTAGATTGAAACTAAAGCTACAAGTTGAATTCAAACAGATGATGAGAAAATATAAAATGGGGTTTCTGGAGATTAACAGATAATTGTTGGTAACTTTAGCTTTGGTGTTTGTAATCAAGAGTATGGAAAAACTAGAATTATGTTCACTTGGAGTTTTGGTACTTGATTGATGCGAATAGTGATTCAAGATTCTCACAGTAGGTAGGCCAACATATTATCCTTATCGAAGTTATACCTAAATGTCTCTTGACCTACTTAAGCATTTAATTACCTAATACTCTTGGACTTAAGGAAGTTATATTCACTGACCATACTTTACCTCAGGTTAATCAGCCTTGTTACAGTGTCAATTATTAAATGGAAGTTTTTAGTGCTTCCAAGTCCCAATTAATAATTCACTTCCTACTGTACTTGATTTCTTATCTCAAGCGAATCAAAACAAGTGCTATCTATTGTTTGCAACAAATAGACTATAATTAAAACCTTAGAATTATCAAGGAGTCCTATTACCTTTCGAATCTTGAACAATTAGTATCTTATCAAGACTTACCCCTAGATCCCATAATTTGGGTTAAAGGGATTTAGCCACTCATAATGCAAAAATCGAAACAATTGGTTGTGTATTCATGAGTTGAAAGATAAACTTACCACAAGATGAATAATAAATAGTAATTCTCCAATTCGATCACAATGATAATCCCAAAATATTGATGCAAATCTTTTCAAAGTTAATTGTTTTTCAAGACAAGAAACTAGAGAGAAAAGTAACAAAATACGTGTCTCCAAAATATGTTCGGAACTTCTTAGAAAACCCTAAACAATGCTTTAAATAGTTCACCCTAATTATGGAAACAAAATCATAGAGTGCAGTAATTTCTCGGACAGGTGACGCCATTCATGACGCCTTATCAGGAGGCTGACAACTTATCACAAATGTTATCAGCTCCTCTTTGATTTTGATATTCGCTGACTTAGGCTGACGATGAACTGTGGTGGCCTATCAGATCTTTGATGACTTATCATGAATGTCATCACTTATCTACCTCAGCTCCTATATTCTGCCTTAGACTGACGATAATTTTGGCGGCCTATCTACTCCTTGACGGCTTATCACGAAATGTTGTCACAACTTTTAGCTGAGGTCCATTCTTTGTCGAAGGTTGACGATGAAGCTGATAACTTATCACAGGGCTGACGACTTATCATAAATGTCGTCAGCCACACTTCTCTTCTTTTTGCTTCAGATTTTAACTCTTTTGCTTCTATCCTTGTTGGTTCGCTAGAATCTTTGCTTTTACTGCAAAATCAAATATAAAACACTCAAAAATGACAAAAGTTGCTTAAGAATTTGCAATTATTCTCAGTTAAAAGCCTCAAATATTTTAGCATCAGCTCACACATCAATGCCTCTTTAATCCTAATTTGTGTCTCCTCTTAGAGGATTTAAACTTTCTTCCCCTATTTTGGTCATTCAATCTTCGAGGATCTTGGGGAAAAAGTAATGGCATGGTGATGCATGCTCAATAGTGCCACTTTGAAGACTTGAACCGTTTGCCCAATTTTGCATCAAACTTCCGTATGGGCTCATTGGGAAACAGTGAGAGCATTAGAAGGCCACTACCTGGACATCGGTCATTAAGATTCTTGGCCTTCAAAATTAGGGCTTTAACATGCCCATTTGGAAGGTAAAACTCTAAAATATAAGGAACTTTCTCCTTCTCTCCAATATTAATCACTTGTTTGGGTGGATTGACTTTTGTCAAATCCACCAAACATAGTGTTGAAAAGTAGATAGAATGGGGTCTTTCCCTTAAAGCCGGAGTTGCATTTTGTTGGTCATCGTTTCCCTAAAATGGACTAGATTCTTCATAAGGAATTTGCTCGACTTCTTCTATCGACTCTAGCACTATTTTCTCAATCTTAACATCCCCTCTCATGATTGGTTTGGTTGGTTGGGAAATCATCGAGGGTTTTTAATATCAATAGCATTTAGAAGAGTGGGCATGGTTGTGGTGTTTGAATTATCAACTTCTATGCCCACATCTTCTGTTTTTAAGATTTCCTCTCCTATGCCTTGTTGGCTTGGAGTATAAGAGTTGCTTCCTCGTCTACCATTGTTGTTAACTCCAAGATACATCGAACCATTACTTCAATGAAAATTTTTCCCTTGCTTCAATCTCCCCTCTTTTCATCATAAGACCTATCAAAAGCATAAGAAGAACTAGCAATTAGGTTACCATAATGGGGGAAAGGGGCATTTGGATAATCACTCTGATGTCCATCTTGACCACCACATAGAGAATATCCAAACTCCCTATAGGATCAAGATGGTGCACTCATCTCTTTCTAGGGAGAATATCTACATGCTTGCTAAAAGTGGGTCCACCATAATATGGACATGGATTATCAGGATATGCTTTCCAACCACCAAACCCATATTCATTCCTTGATGCCATAGTAAGAAATAAACAAAAATAAAGAAAATTTACCTAACACAAGAAACAAAGAATATCATAAACAAATATTTACAAGTTTTAATTAAAGCAAGTAAGCTAAAATTTTAGACTAACTCAATACACCAAATTGTTCTCCGGCAACGGTGCCATTTTTTGATAACGCTCAACTAACATGTCAATTTAAGTGCAAGGCGGTCGTCGTTAATATATTTACCCAACTTTTGAGTCAAGGTTGAATTCACGAGGAATAATGTGAGTGGTAATCAAGTTACTTCAAAATAATAGATACAATTTAAATCCAAACCAATGTTACAAGAAGATAAAAATAGGGGAGATAAGTATCCACACTAATGTTTCTTTTTGGTTTTTTCTAGTATAAATTTTTGGGCTACGAATAATTAGAGTTTTAACAAGTAATGCACGGATCTTGGGATTATGAATTACTAAGGGAGTGATATGTGGGTTTTAGCAATCAAAATCAACTTATTAAGTCAAATATGGGTAGGTTTGTTTATAGATTTTGATGCTAGCCTTTCAACAAAACACCAAACTTTCACCCATTGATTCTGTCAAATACCTAATAGGTGTGTTCAAAAATTGGTAACCACAAACTCAATCTAGGCATCCCTATGTCTACGATGATACCCATGGTATAGTTAACCTCACATTCACTCTTATGTCTAACATAGTAAATATTCAGCAAACTACACACACAATTGTCTATCATTGGTTTGGACTCCACATTCCTCTTTCAAGGATGATATGAATCCCTAAACTTCACCCAAAACCCTTCTTTTGAAGTTGGATTTGGGTTTTCTAGAGCATGGAGCTTTAACTTATCATACCCATGTGGGTATTTAGGGCTTTCACCCATCAAACCCCAACCAAGTTAGCATAGCAATGATAAAATTCATAAACATAAACTTCTAAATAGAATCTAATCAATAAAAATCCACACACACTGTAATCCCTATTCACACATAACCCCAAGAGGGATATCTAGCTACACATAAGATAAATAAGGATAGATATAACCATAATTTCCATTGAAGTGATTTATTAAAGCTCAAGTGAATGTTATTTTAAACTTTGTACTCCCACAAATCAACAATAAAAGTGAGATAATCTTCCACTTAGAAAGTCTCCAATATATTCTTCATCTAAAAATTATACAATATTTTCCTCTCCAAAATGGAGGCTATGATCTCAAGAGCTAAAACTCAAAATTAGGGAAGATGGAATGTTATGATAATCCTAGGGTTTGGGGCTTTTTGTCAAAATTGGGATCTATCACGTGCATTTCCAGTTTTTCCTTTGGATTGATTTCTTCCTCTAAGACGCGATCGCATGGGTCTGGCAGCAACCGTGGTTAACTTTCGCGATCTCGGTTGATTGAATTTTGCTTGGCTATCGTGATCATAGTCAGCAGACCACAAATGTTGTACCTGAGGACCTTTTCTTCAAGTCCTCAGTTGCACTTTCCTGCTCCCTTTTTAATCAATTTAAGCTCTATTCCACATCTTTCTATATTTTTAACTCTATACTTGTAAAGAGTAGATATTAGTGCATTTGCTCACAAATATATCTCATTTTTTCATTCAAAATAAAGTAATGTGCATAAATATTGAGTGTCGATGAGTGGTAAAATCACCACTCATCACCCATATGGATTTTTGGTGGGTCAACTTTTGTATTTTGAGTTTAATGCAATGTTATTATGTGGGAAGGACTTTAATGATATTGAATGGATGTGTGTTGGTTGAATTCCCTCAACATGTTTGATAAAATGCCTATGCAAATGCTTTTACTATATTATTGGACTTTTAATGGAACTATTGCATGGTGTAACTTTGTAATGGAACCCTAAATGGTATAAATGGTTTAAATAGTTTGGATTGGTTTAATGGTAAGGACTTGGTCATTAGGTTATGGTCTAATTAAGCATAATTGTGGGGTAGAAGGGAATCCCCCAAGTGAACATAATAATGAATATACTTGGAGGGTACATGGGAATCCCCCAAGAAACTAAATAATGTAATCTATGGGTACATGGGAATCCTTTCTCCTCTAAAAGGTTAGCTAAGGACATTGTTTGCAAGCTATAGTCGGTATGATGATACCACTATTAATAGCCTTGGTTAATAATAAATGGATTGGTGGTCTTGGCTATATGTTAATGGTTTTAATTGGGTAATAATGGAAGGGTGTGATAGCTAACGGTGAAGGTATGAGTCCAATAGATGGACACTGGAAATACATGTTTGCCGACATGAGAATTGGTCATGATAGCCTTATAGGGTACATGAGAATCTCCTAAGTTACACTTATATATATGTATCATGGAGAGCGAAGGGTAGTGGGAATCTCCTACTCCTATGGTATCTCTAATTCGTACGGCTATATGCATTAGGGCCCGTTAATGGGATTATAGAGGACACATAGATCCCGTGTGTGGTTCTAGGATGGTTAAGATACACATACCTAGGTTAATGGTTTGATCCATTCTAAAACTAATTCCTTTTCCCGATGTGGATTGTATATGTATATATTTATTGATACATGTGTATATGGTGGTTTGTTTGGTTTTAAAGGTTGGCATTGCTATATCCTTATCCTGAGTACTTGCTAGAATTCACCCGCTAACCCATCTTTAAGTGACTATACCTTAGACAATGCAGGAACCAACCATTCTACTCCTCCTGCTTAGTGATAAAATTTAGGATCAGCTATTCGATTGATATGGCGAGCTTTCATACTCCGAAAGGCTCCATTTCATATCGTGAACATCTTTTCATACTTTGGTTATTTTATGAATATTGGTTTTGGGTATGGTTAGGGGCATGTCCCAATTAGATATTATTTTTTCTTTTGATTAGAGGCTTTATGGAACTACTATGGGTTGGAATGGGTGGTGTCGGTAGTGGTGTTAGCCTTGGTATTGGCATTGGTATTAGGGCTGATATAGTTTGACTGAATTTATAATTATTCCATTTTTTATATTATGTTATGGATAGAAACTTAATTTTTATATTGATTTGGTTATGGTTGTTGGTTGGTATTGGATGGTTGGACTTGTTTGGGTTAGTCATGGTTAGAGACGTATCCCAGAGTTTGGAATTATAATAATACGTTATCTTTTTATATACTTGAACTTCCTTCGACACAGGGTTTATCCTAGTTGGTTGGGTTGGGTATTAGGGGTGGTCTTCGATCTCGAAAGGACTTGAGATGCCCATTACGACATAGCTTCGATTTGGGTCATGTCAAGTTTTTATCAAAGCTCTAGGTTCATGGTCAATTGGGAGTCCACAAAGCCATATCAAGTAGAGTCTCTTTTAAGAATATGTAGCGCACCACACTCATAAGGGAGAGGCTACAAGGAATTTAGGAGTGTTTCTCCTTCTTTTGTTCTATTTCAAGATGCAAGGTCTAAGGTCCTTTCTAATTCCTATTTGTTCGCCTTTTAGATTATGCCTCGATGATCTAAAGCTCACGCAAACTCTTCTGTCCCAACTAGGGACTATGTTGATAGGACATGTCCTACTCAGGGGATCCATACTCGGTCTTGGGGTCCAGACCTTGATTATTCTGGAGTTCCACCAGTTCTTTCTATTCCTCCTTAGGCAGATGTGACAAATGTGGAGTTTCGTCCATTAGTTCATATGATTGCTCAGTTGGTGGCTACTTAGGTTGAGCGAGGTACATTTACTATCCCATCCTCTAATTCCACAAGGGTGGTCCAGTTCATGAATATGGGTCCCCCAACCTTTACTTGTGTTAAGGTGAAGGAGGAACATTAGGGTTTTCTGAACAAGATGGAAAAGATATGCAGGATTATGGATGCCACAAATATGGAAATGGTGGATTTTGCAACTTACCAGTTCAAGGATATGGTGTACCATGGTATGAGGAATAGGAATAGGTGAGGGTTAAGGTTGATAAGTCTTTTCTATAGGAGACTTTCTCGAATACATTTATAGATCACTTCTTTCCCTAGGAGCCGAGGGAAGCGAAAATAGAAGAATTTGTTAATCTGACATAGAGGAAGATATTGGTCAAGGAGTATGCCTTGAAGTTTCACCAGTTGTCTGGGTATGCTCTAGAAATGGTTGCTGATATGAGGGACAGAATAAGGAAGTTTGCCTCAAGACAGTCTCGTGAGTTGATCTTTGAAAGCAAGACTACATTGCTAATCAAGACATGGATATTTTAGGTTGATTTTTCATATGCAACAAGTGGAAGAGGAAAAGAAAAATCAGGTTGAGATAGGGGAATGGCAGGGTAAAATATCCAGGTTCTCTGAGTAGGGTGGTCAACAACAAAGTGGGAGGGATTGTAACACCCTATATTTTTAGGCTAGACTTTGAAACATTGTTATTACGTGTGTTAACTCTAATTCCATGAATTTTTTTAATACACATGCCATTATCTTTATCTTAGTGTGAGAAGTGATTTCGAGGTCAAAAATATTTATAAGAATCACTTAGAACAAAGTTGAGCTAAGATCCTTTAATTCATCCAACGTTTGATATTCAATTCTACAAGGGTATACTTTGAACTTGTATAACATTTTATATACATAGAATTTTTCATCTCAAGACGTACAAAATTGTAGATGATTGAGTCAGCTTTCCAGCAATACCAATTTCACCTTAATCAAATACCTGAGAGAAAAGTAATAGCCATTTTCGTGAGAGAGGCAATGAAGGTGCGCGATTAGCCTGCGACGCATGCTCCATCGCTGCCACTATTTTATATCTTTTGGATTCCATATTTGTAAGGGTATTTGGGTCTTTTACATTCACCCAATGGGTCCATAACATGGTATTTAGGGTTCCAAAAGTCAGAATTTGCCCTTTTATTCACAAATCATCTCAAAAGAAACCATTCTTTCTCAATAACAAAACCCTAGCCTCTACAAGATTCAAGCCCTTCCTGCAAGAAAATCAAGAACTCAAGTGTTCCAATATAAGAAGGTTTTCAAGAAAGTTGTTCTCTTTTAAGATTTAAGTTTCAAGGTATGTTAGATGTCCATCTATCGGCCCTTTACACCCATGGAGACCAAGTAGCCAATTTCAAGTTTTAAAGCTATGGTGTTCACATGTTATCATAAATTTTACCCATAAATTTCCATTAATCTCAATTTTATATCACGTTTATATGCAATTGTTGTTGTTATTAAACCATATAAGTTTTGAATTTTTCTTGTTTGTTGATTTAAGCCTTAATTGGTGATTTTAGTATTGAATCATGCTATCTTTACATTTTAAAACTATTCCCATGCTTAAGCCATGAATTACAAGTGTTTGATGAAATACCCATGAGAATGAGTTTTGAATAAATGCTTACATGTCACCTCTTCAAGGTTTTAGTATGATCTTATTGTGATCGTTATCGAGTCTTAGGGTTTGAATACCTAAAACATAGCTACTTACCTAGTTTTCAGTATCTACAGAATGGTTTCAGAATAGTTATGAGCATTATTAGTTCAATCAGTTACCATAAATAGTAAAGCATAGTTCAATCCAATATCCAATGTCTGTCAGTTGGAAGTATGATTTAGCACCGAGCGAATCCAAGGATGGAGGATCACCTGCCAGTTGAGGGTGTGACCTTTAGTAGCAGTCCCTATATTCCAGAACTACATAGCCAGCATAGGTTGAGATGTTAACCTACTAGTTGAGGGTTGACATACATCTCACTAGAGCAGCTGCCAGTAGAGGGTGACTCTTTAGTCCTTTGGGACTTCACTTTAATGGATCCACGCAACCATGTTTTAGTACCCATGGCATGATACTGACACTTTTCCATCTAGGGTAATAGGTTGGACCCCAATTAGCTTAATAGGTGCATGTCGATTAGATGATAGCTCCCACAGTATCAGTCCAATATTTAGCACAGAGTTTAATTTCAGCTGCTTTACCAAAGCATACAGTTATCAGCTATTTAGTATCAGTATTTTAGTATTTCAGTTTACAGACTATTTCAAAATCACGTTATATGCTTGGTCATGCATACTCAAATTTTACAATTTTCATATATCTATGCATCAGTTATCTCATGCTATTAAACTAGTTAGTTATTAGTATTGCTTTGTCAGATTTCAGTATTTCCATGCATATTTGTTATTACTATTTTCAAGAACAGTTATCCCATGCATATCAGCCTAACCTCATCTCCCATACTAGTAAATTCAAAGTACTGATCGCATACTCGTTTCTTACGCTATGATGTTTAATATCATAAGTTTGGATGGTCAGTTTTGTGACCCCGCTTAGACAGATTAGAGGATCAGTAGTGGCAATGGTGAGTCCTTATCTTTTGAGGACATGATTTTTTTATTTCAGTTTATCTTATTAGTTTAGTATTTCTATTCGATCGGAGTTAGTTGGGGGTTTGTCCCATTACCTGTACAATTAGTCAGTTAGAGGCTTTTCAGATACTTTCAGATATTCAGTCAGTTTGTCATTATTTTTATAAGTTTTTAGATGGTTATTTCCAGACAATTATAGTATTTAAAACTTATGGAATTTTTAGTTTTATTTTGCATATACGTATCTTTTGTTATTAGTTTTATTCAGTGCTCATAGAAGGTACCAATTCATGGGTTAGATTGTGGTTACTTGTGACCGTAAGCATCGTGTGGCATCCTGGGTGTACTACTGGGGCATTATAAACTCTGTATCAGAGACAGGTTTTAAGGTTTCCTAGGTAGTCTGAAAGCTGCGTTGAGTAGAGTCTTGTGCATGGGTGTCAAGCATGCCACACTTATGGACAAGAGGCTTTGAAACATTTTAGGAAAAGTTTCCCTTCTTTTATGTCTCAGATCGTGCTATAGAAAGGTTCTCTAAGAATCTTATGTAGATTCTCATCATGCTCCACTCGTGTCAACCTTGCCCTACTTTTAAGGTAACAGAAATAGTGAAGCTTAAATTCTTATAGATAGAGATTTCTCAGACTGCCCCTGCAGACAGTTGTGGGATTGCACATAGGCTCAAAAGTATCCCATTGATTCTATTATGTTCCAAAGTCTAAAACATTTTATTCATGATCATGAAAACTCATACACTAATCCAAAGTCAGATGTGTGTTTACATTTTTTCTCAGAATCCTATGATAGCATATGACCTAGAGCTTGAAGTATGAATCCAGAACTTTAGAAGCAATAAAATGGGAATAGTATTATCTAAATTTAGTAGATTTTGCATTCATAGGGCAAGTTATATGAAAAGTGAATCAGAAGGTTTGAAATAGTATATGCAAGAAAATAATTTAAGTTTGTTGATTAAAAAGTATATGTTATTGGTGTAATGGTAATCCTATGGTGTAGGGAATATATAAGTTTTGATATGTGATAATTATAGGCTATAATAAAAGTAGTATGGTTCATTTAAGGTTTGCGGATATCCATATTAAGTGTTAGAATCTAATTGTGAATCTTCAGGGATTGAACATATAGAAAGAAGAGTTGGAAATTCTAAGTTAGTCAGTGTTTAAGATATTATATGATGATTGTTGTAGCTGTAGAAGGCTAAGAGTTGTACATCAGGAGATATTACTAGCAGTGGGCCTTACATTACATTATTAGGTGTAGTCTTTAAGGGTAAGTATAGTATTTATGTGCATAGTTATGCCTCAGACTTTAGAGTAAAGTAGTGACAGTTTAGTTTATTGATTAAATAGTTCACAGACTTAAAATGATGGCTTTAACCTAAGGGGGAGATGGTAGAACCAGTAACGATCTTAGATCCTAGTAGTGATGCTAGTATAGGTAGAAAAGCAGTAGGAGAGGATGATGCCAAACCCGTTCTTATCTTATTATAAGGTTTTCCAGTTATCACGCATTCTACTCATGCCCTACATGTCAGGTCCATGATCATAGTTCATGTTTATGTAGTTTTCATAGAATTATGTACACTTCCAGATCCTTGTATGAGGAGTTTCAGTTCACTCTATAGTAAGAATCATATTCCATAAATTTAAAACTCCACACTCAGGTCATGCAGCTCATGACTCATGTATTCATGTTTTATCGTATGTTCAGTTCCATGTACTCATGCTACACTTTTAGTGATCATCAAAATTTAAATTTATGTTATGTATGTCCATAGTTCAGACCTCTTTGATGAATTTATGTCATTGATGCTCTATTCTTTAGGCCTCAGTTTAGTGTCAAAGTTATTCTTAGTTGCTTCAGGTCCTCTTGTCCTAACCTTTCAGTGACCTCCCCTTATGAAATGATAGTAGTGATGAGCAATTTCTATTTGGGAGAGAGTAAACATTTCTTATTGCAAAAACTCATTGCAGCTACTATTACATGTTAAAAGGGGTCCAAGACTTAGAAAATTTCACTAAGTGTTGGGACTTAGTCATTTCTAAAGATCCCAAACTTTGATCATTTTATTTTTGACCTTCCCGACATCGGAACATTAATTTTTAAGTTGATACATGATCGGGATGGTCAATAGTATATCTCAGGTGAGTTTTGGATTTTTTGGACCAGCGTAAGGGTGTGTTTGGACTTCCTAAATAGTAGAAGCACCAAGATAAGTCCACGTCACACACCCTAGTCCACTGGTAGGGGTTCCCGCGGCACGTTCTCTATCGCGGCCTCCTTAATTTCCATCCTTCAATCATGTCATGGTTAGTTGAAATTTTATATATTTCTTGGGGTATTGTATGGAGGTTGTTAATAATTGAGTTTGGAGGATATGAGGAATACTATTTTATGGGTGTTTGTTTAGAAGGGCATAGGTGGTTACAAAGATAGGATTGAATGTCATGTCTTTATATATGTGGATGAATGCATTTTGCGTAAGTAAATGTCTAGTAAGAGGTTGAATGTAGCTACTGAAGTGGTAATAATTATTCATAAGGTAAGAAGTTGCAAAAATACAGGGTGTATTGAATTCATGATTTTGATTAGTATTACATTGTTATCTGTCCATTTTTTAGGTTTGAGTAGGATTGAACATAGTTAGAGAATTTAGTTCCACTCAGACTTCAGTAGGTAGAGTTATCAGTACTCATGTCAATATCCTTAGTAGCCTCAGGTGAAGTGCAGGATTAAGGTGGAAAGAATAGTTGATGGAGTATTCGAGGGTATGTCTAAGCTTGAAAACAACAGTTACATGGTCAAAGGTATAGAAATTCTATCCTAGCTTATGTTTCATAGGCCTATGTTTCATGTTACAAAATTCTAGCCATTTTACGACTTCTTCTTAGATATCTTATTCAGATTGTACCTAAGATCCTCTTTTCTCTAATTCTACTAGAACTTCTTAGAAAGAGAGTTAAAGGAATGCTCTAGTTGAATATAAGTTTTCAGTGCAAATTAGTCCATAAAGCCAACAATCCAGTCTAGCAGTTAGACGAACAAGTTCCTATTATTTTTCCGATCTAGCCTTACTATCTAAAGTTTCATGAATATAGCTATTCCATGAAGTAAAATATTTGCATCCATGTAAATTGCAAATTCAGCTCAGTTCATGCATTATGCATCAGTTTTAGATTCCAGATATTCAGTCATGATTTAGTTCATCAGTGTTCCATGCACCTTCTCAGTTTTTCCTTAGTATTTCAGCCAAGTCAGTATCATTCTGGAGATGAACTATCCCCTGGGGGGGAGGTGTTATTGTACCCCAGAGTTTTTCATGTACTAAATCTCTCATGTTTACTTCATGAAACCTAATCCAACTTGAGGAAATGGTTACTCATAAGTTAAATCTCTCATTTCTATATCATCCTTATAACCATTCTCATGTCACTGCATGTGTTCGACAAATCAGTTCAGTTCATGTATACTCAGACTCAGTTATGCAGTATATGTTCCAGGTTATGTTCCAAGTCATGCATGTTAAGAGTATGATCTTAGTTGCCTAAGTACTCTCTGTCTAACTAGTCTTATTTAAGGATGAATGATTCCAAGGGGTAGATAATGTAACACCCTTTGAGTATCATTCTTATGTGTGTTAAATCTAATTCCATGAATTTATTTTAAATACATATGTCATTATCTTTATCCTAGTGTGAGTAGTGATTTCGAGGTAAAAAATGTTCATAAGAATCACTTAGAACAAAGTTGAGCTAAGATCCTTAGATTCATCCAAAGTTTGATATTTGATTTAACAAGGGTCTATTTTGAACGTGTATAACTTTTTATATACGTAGAATTTTGCATCTCAAGATGCACAAAATTTTAGATAATTGATTCAACTTTCCAGTAATACCAATTTCTCCTTAATCCGATACCCAAGAGAAAATTTATATCTATTTTCCTGAGAGAGGCAGTGAGGGCGCAAGATTAGCCCGCAATGCATGCTCCATTGCTTGCCCCTATTTTACAGATTTTGGATTCCACATTTTAAGGGTATTTGGGCCTTTTAACTTCACCCAATGGGTCCATAACATAGGATTTAGGGTCCCAAAAGTCAGAATTGGCCCCTTTACTCACAAGTCATCTCAAAAGAAACCATTCTCTCTGAAGAACAACACCTTAGCCTCTTCAAGATTCAAGCCTTTCCTTCAAGAAAACCAAGAACTTAAGTGTTCCAAAATAAGATAGTTTTCAAGAAAGTTGTTCTCTTACAAGATTTAAGTTTCAAGGTATGTTAGATGTTCATCTATGGGACCTTTTCAGCCATAGAGTCCAAGAACCCAATTTTAAGTTTTAAAGCAATGGCTTTTACATATTATAATGAATTTTACCCATGAATTTCCATGAATCTTGATTTTATATCATGTTTACATGCAATTGTTGTTGTTATTAAACCCTACACATTTTAAATGGTGCTTGTACGCTGATTTAATCCTTAATTAGTGATTTTAGTATTGAAATCATTCTATCTTTACATGTTAAAACTTTTTCCATGCTTTAGCCATGAATTACAAGTGTTCGATGAAATACCCAAGAGAATGAGTTTTGAGTAAATGCTTACATATTATCTCCTCAAGATTTTAGTGTGATCTTATTATGATCGTTATCGAGTCCTTGGGTTTGAATACCCGAAAGTTAGTTGCTTACCTAGTTTTTAGTATCTAAAGAATAGTTTTAAAATAGTTATGAGCATTATCAGTTCAATCTCTTACCATAAACAGTAAAGCATAGTTCATTCCAATATCCAGTGTCTTTTAGTTGGGAGTAGGATTTAACACTGAGCAAACCTAGGGACGGGGGTTCACCTTCTAGTTGAGGGTGTGACCATTAGTAGAATTCCCTGCATTCCTGAACTACATAGCCAACATAGGTTGAGATGTCAACCTACCAGTTGAGGGTTGACTCATATCTCACTAGAGCACCTTCCTATAGAGGGTGACTCTTTAGTCCTTCGGGACTTTACTTTAGTGGATTTATGCAGCCATGTGTTAGTACTCGTGGTACGATACTACACCCTTTTAACTAGGGTCACAAGTTGGACCCCAATTAGCTTAATTGATGCTTGCCGGTTAGATAATAGCTCCTACAATCTCTGTCCAGTATTCAGCACAGTGTTTAGTTTCAGGTTTGCTTGACCATAGCATACAGTTATCAATTGTTCAGTATTAGTATTTCAATATTTCAGCTTATAGTCTATTTCAGAATCACATTATATGCTTGGTCATGCATACTCAGATGTTACATTTTTCATGTATCTATGCATAAATTATCTTATGCTATTCATCTAGTTAGTTGTTAGTATTGCTCAGTCAAATTTCAGTATTTCGACATATGTCTGTTATTACTATTTTTATCCACTTTTAGCCCGTGCATATCAACCTAACCTCATCTGGCATACCAGTATATTCAAAGTACTAATTTTATACTTATTTCTTGCGATATGATGTTTAATATCATAGGTTTGGATGCATAGTTTCTTGAACACACTTAGACAGATCAAATTATCAGCAATAGTAGTGGTGAGTTCTCATATTTTAAGGACATGATTTCTTAGTTTCAGTATATCTTAGTAGTTCAGCATTTCTATTCATTTAGAGTTAGTTGGGGGTTTGTCCCATCAGCTCTGCAGTCGGTCAGTTAGAGGCTTTTTAGACACTCTCAGACAGTCAGTCAGTTTGTTATTATTTTTATCAGTTTTCAAATGGTTGTTTCTAGATAATTTTTTTTAGGCTTATAATTTCAGAGATACTTTAGTGTTTAAACCTTATGGCGCTTTTAGTTTTTTCTGTATATGTGTATCTTTTGTCGGTTTAATTTAGTGCTCAAGCAGGTACCAGTTCTTGGTTTAGCTTGTAGTCAGTTGTGATTGTAAACACCGTGTAGAGTCTAGGGTGTTAAAAGCTTAGTATCAGAGATAGTTTTTAAAGTGTCCTAGGGAGTCTGAAAGCCTCGTTGAGTAGAGTATTGTGTAGGGGCGTGGAGCCCGCCACACTTATGTACAAGAGGCTACGAGATATTTTAGGAATAGTTTCCATTCTTTCATGTCTCTAAGAATCTTATGTAGATTCTCATCATGCTCTAATCATGTCAACCTTACCTTACTTTCAAGGTAACAAAAATAGTTAAGCTCAAATTCCTACTGATAGATCTTTCTCAGCCAGTCCCCGCAGATAGTTGTGGGATTGCACACAGGCTCAAAAGTATTCGATCGATTTTTTTATGTTCCAAAGTCTTACAGATTTCATTCATGATCATGAAAACTCGTACACTAATCTAAAGTCAGATGTGTGTTTACATTCCTTCTCAAAATCCTATGATAGCATATGACCTAGAGTTAAAATTATGAATCCAAAAGTTTAGCAGCATTAAAATAGGGATAATGTTATCTGAATTCAGTAGATTTTGCATTCATGGGGCTAGTTATACGAAAGATGAATCAGTAGGCTCAAAATTGTGTATGCAAGAAAAGAATTTAAGTTTGTTGATTTGTAAGTATATGTTGTTGGTGTAATGGTAATTCCCATGGTGTAGGGAAAATATAATTTTAGATATGTGATAATTTTAGGCTATGATGAAATTAGTATGGTTCATTGAAGGTTTGGGAATATCTATGTTACGTGTTAGAATTTAAGTTTGAATCTTTGAGGATTGAAAAATAGAAAGAAGAGTTGAAAATTCTAAGTTAGTCAATGTTTAAGTTGTTATATGATGATTGTTGTGGCTGTAGAAGGCTAAGAGTTGTACATCAGAAGAAAGTACTAGCAGTGGCCTTACATTATCAGGTGTAGTCTTTAAGGGTGAGTATAGTATTTATGTGCATAGTTATGCCTCAGACTCTAAAGTAGTGATAGTTCAGTTTATTGATTAAATAGTTCATAGACTTAGAATGATGACTTTAAGCTAATGGGGAGATGATAGAACCAGTAAATAGGTCAGGCTCTTAAATCCTAGTAGTGATGCTAGTATGGGTAGAAAAGAAGTAGGAGAGGATGATGCCGAACCCATTTTTTTCCATCGTAAGGTTTTTCAGTTATCACGATATATACTTATGCCTTGCATGTCAGTTCCATGATCATAATTCATGTTTATGTAGTTTTCGTAGAATTATGTACATTTCCAGATCCTTGTATAAGGAGTTCCAGTTCACTCAGCAGCATATTCCATGAAGTAAGAAACTCCAAACTGTAACACCCCATAAAAGTCGTGCATGGATTAGCTTTTAATAGAGTGTTCTTAGACTTAAAAACTTGAAAATTTTTCTAAGTGTAACTTAGAGTCATTTTAGCTGACAATCTTTGGGATACAACTTTTCAACCTTTCTGACCTCCATTTTTAGATTTTCAAGTTGCGTTATGATCGAAAAATCTCATAGTACATCTCGGATAAGTTTTCAGAATTTTTTGGAATGCATAAGGCTGCATTTGGATTTCAAAACAGTAGAAAAACGCATAGCCTGTTGCCCATTTTCAGCATTTCAGGGTCAACTTCAAACGATCATAACTCTCTGAATATAATGAACTGGGAGAGCTGCTACCTATCAAATGAAATATCTTTGAGTTTTCTTTCTAATACAACTGGTTTCATCCAAATCCAACATTTGAGTAAGGATTTATACCCGTTTTACCTATCAGTTTGTCAATTGAGGGACAGTTTTGACTTTGTTTGTTTTCTTAGGGGCATTTTAGTCATTTTACCTCACCCAAATTTCATCTATAACACCAGATTTAGCCCCTAATTCATCAAAATATAATCCTTTTCTCAAAATTTCTCTCAAGAACACCCCTTAGGGTTCCAAACAAAAATCCCAAATAACTTAAGATTCAACTGTGGGTTTTGAAAGACAATTAGAGATTTGGAATCCCCACATTGTAGGCTTCAAGGATCATCCCTCAATTTCTTAAATAGAGGTACGTGGGGTTTTCCTAAAATCTCATGGGCAGAAAAATCATGTTTTAGAATGGGGTTTTTTAATCTATGTATATGTTCATGTATTAAATGTTTGAACATAATTGTTTTGGTCTTTTGACCTTTCCCAAAGTGATTTGAGAATATGAATTTATGAAAACATGTATTTAAGAATGAATTCTTGTTGAGAGCATAATTTTTGGTGAATTCCCTCTTATTATGAATTTTCAAATTTCTCATAACATATGAATTGTTTTGCAATGCATCCTTGAAAAACACTATATGAAATGATTGAACTCTTGTTATGATTTAAAGGTGGTTTTAAATCACTAAAGAGGGAATCTAGCATGAATTTTTAATGTTCATAATGTATGTAATGAAAGAGTGCATGGATTTGCTAAAGGCACTAGACCACCATATGTTGATGAAGTTTTTGCATGATTTTGACTTGAGTTTCGAAACATGAAATCTTCTATATCAGTTGCATGTTTTTGGTTGCCTAAATTATGCTTTAAATGAAAGATTTAGCTTAATGTATTATGGCTCAGAAATAATGACTTTCAAGTCTTGGTATGACGATGTCAATTCAGACCAATGCCATATCAGACTCAGACTAATAGACATTTCATACTATCATGATTTTAGATATTTAGAATGTTGCATGTACAGAAAAGGTTAAAAATAGGCATACAAAGATGTTAGGTGGTTTCCTAAAGAGGGCTTAAGTTCAAGCAACTCATTGCCTAAAATCGTGGTTTGCCGACCAGGGTATATTATTATACGCTGACTTAAGTGTCGTGTGGCGTATCAGATTCAAGAACTCCAACCCTTGTGGCATACTCAGGTTGGAGGCTTCCCCATCGATTCAATGGTGGATTCCATATCGACCGTGGAATATCAGACTTGTAGGGGATACCACCTAACTCAGAAGTCATACACAGATCAAAATTTGAAAGTTACAGATAAGTTA
The DNA here is from genome assembly GCF_002878395.1 of Capsicum annuum. Classification (NCBI taxonomy): domain Eukaryota; kingdom Viridiplantae; phylum Streptophyta; class Magnoliopsida; order Solanales; family Solanaceae; genus Capsicum; species Capsicum annuum. The sequence goes on along the minus strand of NW_025816951.1, from coordinate 1,740,211 downwards.
TATGTTTTCAGAAAGTGCCCATGTGTTTTCAGAAGCTATTTTATACGTGATGTGTTGATGAAAATTGCTCTTATCATATATATGTTCAAATACTTTATTTTGAATTGCTTCGCCTGACAGTACATTTATACTGACCCCTCCTTCTTCCAGGTTTTGAGACAGTCTAGGGGTCCGGATAAAAAGTAGATATTTCAGATTGCAGAGCAGATTGTGCAGGGTTGAGCCTTCTATATTCTAGAAGGCCTGTTTACTTTAAGATATTTATCTTTAGTCATGTTTTGGTCTACTGGGGGCCTTGTCCCAGTTTTTAGATAGTTTTGTTTAGTTCATAGTTGAGATTTCGTAGACTGAGTCAGACATTATTATTATCCAGATATATTTTGGATTTCAATTTTTCAATATTATGATCACATTCAGACTGACCATATTTCCTATTATATTTCTATTTCTGTATTATCTTTTATTATATGAATGTTGTGCATGATTACCAGATAGATAGAGGGCATCCCGGGCCTTCACGGTTTGGGAATGCTTGTCACGGCCAGGGCCCTAGTTCGGGTCCTGACAAACTTGGTGTCAAAGCAAGGTTCATGGTCCCAGGGTTTCTGCAAAATTGCATCGGGTAGAGTCTTGTTTATGGGTGTGTAGCACGCTACACTTATAAGCTGGAGGCTACTAGGTGTTTAGGAATGTCTCTCTTTCTTCATGTTCTAGTTCGTGCAATAGAGTCAGAATGTTCCTCTTTCATGCTCTATTTCGTGTTATGGTATCGCCCATATGAAAGTAAAAAGTCATCCTAAATTCTTTACTTACTCTGATGTCCTCAGATATATCTCATTATTGAGGTGATTCAAGTGCAGAAGTTTAGAGTCTAAATGGTATGGTTCTTTCTGATTGAACCATGTAAGAGTTGAAATTTGTGCAAGGACTTGAGAAGAGTCCATTAGTGCTTCAATGTGCATTGATTCCGATGTAAACATTGATCTTGATGGAATCGTGCTTTTCAGATTGAGGTATTAATTGCATTTAGTCCTCTTCAAATTTATGTTACAAATGTCTTGCTTAAGGGGGGATGATGTGTAGTAGAATGTTGGAACTGTATTTCCACCCGAATAGTAGTATACGTCAAAGTGTTGTTGTCATGATCTATTAGTATAATTAGACCAAGAAGTTGGTGATGTGAAGTCACAAAGTTAGAAGTCAGAGTGAGGGTAACTTTTGTGTAAATGAATATTTTAGTTGAATAACCGATGTTTGAGAATGATTTATTCTCCTTATGGTGATATACTAATGTGGTAACTAGTAGCATGTGTGGATGGTATGGTAGTTCGTGGAGGAAGTGTTTGGCTTCGATTTTATTTATATAGAGTAAGATGTGTATTCTTAGTTCATTGGATATTGCGTATTAAATTTTTATCTCATGTAATCTTGTCATCAAGGTGTTGTTGAAAAAAAATAAAGTTTAGTGAAGCCATGTGGGGCTCTCGATTCACTAGCATAGTTGACTTGTTATTCATCTAATTTTCTTGTTCAAAATACAAAATCAAAGTCTAGTGAAGCCTTGTGAGACCTATTTCGATTCACTAGAAACTTGTTATCCAACTTGTTGTTCTTGTGTTGGTTTAATATATGTATAGCTGAGTTTTTTTGCATGAGATTGAGTTGGTAAAGAGGTGATTCGTCCTTGTGTGTTAGTTTAGTAAAAGGTAGGGAACGAGTTGTTAGTTAGGGTGATTTGTCGGTTGCTTGAAGTGTGAAAATGGCTATATTAGCCAGTAAGTTGCAAGTATAGACTCATGGTTTTTTGTGGAATTTAAAGGTAGTCTAAATGTATGCTTGGGTAAGTAAGCGTGATGTGAGAAGCCATATAAGTAGATAAGATTGTATGGGGTTATAGTATAAGATTAATGTCGATCATGTCTATTATGTGACTTTACCCCTTGACCTTCTTTTCCTTGGTAGTTGTAAACTAGTACTACTTGTGAGAAGGTATGTAGTAGATTTTAGAGTTATAGTAGTAATTTCATAAAGGTGCTTTGGTCGTGGATAGTATCTAGATAAAATCAGGTATTTGGGGTAGAATGTCCCAATTTGATGGACTAGTAAATTATGTTGTATTCTTCATGGGTGGTATTTACAGAATAAAACAAGTATGAGCTGATGCCTATGATGCCTTACAACATGTATTTATAGTACCTAAAAGTCCCTAAGTCAGCAAGGTACAAGAATGCAAGCTATACAATTATCAACTACAAGATGAAAATCTGAAAAATCCTGCACATGCATGCTGAAATTTCTGCACATGCATGCCAACCTTTGTGGACCTTTTAAAGCTGAAAAATCTGCACTTTCATACCAGCCTGTGTGAACTTCCTAAAGTCTAATAAATGTTCTTCCAGCCTATTTTGACCATCTAGAAGGTTCTGGAACGTTGGCAGCAATGCGGGGCATTTATCGAAGCCCCGCCAAGCTCGAAAACATGCCCGAATTGTCCGAAACATGCCCAAAACGTGAGGAGTTTAATAGGTTGTGACATTGAGCGTCACAATGTGGTTGTAAAAATAGTGACTTAAGATTAATGATGTATGTTTTGTAATAATTATGTATAAGGTTGGGTTGTAAATCATGTTTAGCACTAGACAATAAGTTTGAACGATTAATGTCCATGAAGGTGGATGTGATGATTTCTTGATTAATGATACTAGTTTTATGGAAGTAATCTAATAGGATTAAATGGTATATGCAAGAGCCTAAGTTTATTTGATTCGTAGTGAAGTATGATGTTGCTTATATAATGTAGAAGTATGCCCAAGGTGATCTGAGGGTGCAGTATTTTCTAAGACTATTACACGTTTTGTGTGACGAGTGGTACCGTTGAGTTGCTAGGTGGAGAAAGACTAGTTAGATGGTATATGGTGTTATAAATAGCCAAGTTAAGGAGTTTTGATTAATAGTGTTGAGCTTTTTTTTATGATCTTGATTCCCATAGTAGAGAGATGTAAGTTTGGAGTCACGATATTGATAGGCTATGTCGGAAGTAGTATGATTCATTGAAGGCTTGGTGATATCCATGTTGAGTGCTAGATTCTAATTTTGAGTTTTTAAAGGTTGAACTAATAGAAATAAGAGTTAAAGCACTAGAGGGTGTGCACTCCGACTATGGGGATACTCATGAAGACCCGAAGTTAGTAAGTGTGCAAGTATTATATGATGACTGCTGGGTCTATAGAATGATAAAGTGTATCTCAGAAGGTAGTATTAATAGTGGGTTTTTCACTTTCAGGTGTAGTCATTTGGGTTAAGTTCCATGATATGCGTGTATAGTAGTTTTTCAGACTCCAGAGTGCAGTGAGTGTACTTCAGTTTAGAGTCTATTAAGGGATCTCCTAAACTTAATATGATGGCTTAAAGTTAAGGGGGAGATGATAGAGCGAATGACCAAGTCAGGCTTTCAGATTCTAGTCGTGATGTCATGATGATATAGAACGTCAGAAAGTGAGGGTGAGACTCAACCCATTCTTATCGCAGTATTTTTTTTCCAGTTATTCCAATATCTACTCATGCCTTACGTTTTAGTCCAATGATCAAAATTCATGTTCATGCTTATGTTAGAGAATCATGTACTCTTCAAGTTCCAAAATGAGAAGTTTCAGGTCATTTAGTAGTCGGAATCCCATTTCATAAGTTATGAACTCCAAATTGAGGTCATGTAGCTCATGACTCATGTACTCACGCTTTATAGTATGCTTGTTTTATATAAGACCATAATTGTGAAGTAAGATCTGGGGCCAAGTTTTTGATATATGTGATTTTTAGTGGAAATTTGTGTGTGTATGTTCTTAAGGTAGCGCATGGGAGTTATATTAATAGTGGTTTAGAGGATATGTGAAGTGTTTCTTCATGGGTGTTTGCCTTGAAGTTCATATGAGGTTATAAAGATAGGCTTGAATGACATGTTGGGATTTTAGTGAAGGGACGCAATATGCGCTAGTGAATCTATAGTAAGAGTTCAGAGTTAGTCATTAATGTGGGAATGCATGATATGCTTAGGGTGTGAACTTTAAAAAGATATGGAAGATTGAATCATATTGCTTAGACTAGTATCATGGTATGACATGTTGTATTTTTGTGACTTGGAGTTAGGCTTGATTGCAGTGAAAGGATTTAAGCTACTATATACATTGTAGAAAGAGCTATCAATGCCCATATGAGAATTATAAGTTGAATGGAATGAATATGATATTTAAGGGAAATAGTATAGTTAAGGGAGTATTAAAGAAGTGTGCTAATCTTGAAAAATAAGAAGTTGCATTGTCCAAGATCTTTTGCTCCATAATGCTACTAGAATTTCTGTAGACAGAGTGTTGAAGAGATACTCCCGTTGAATATAAGTTTCCGGTGTATTTCAGTTTAGCAGTCAGGCAGACAAGTTACTGTGGTTTTCCACCCTTTCACCCAATCCTGTTATCCGAAGTCTCAAGCATATGACCATCCCAATATATTTCATCCTAAGTTGTGAATGCAGTTCAGTCAAAGCATCATGTTTTAGATTAAGCTATTTAGTCGTGACTCAGTTCATAAGTGTTCAGTGTATAATCTTAAAATACTTCAGTTATTATAATACCCTGGTACGATCTAAGTCTTGATGCCCCATGATTCGTAATTGCATAAGTTATCACTTCTCAATTCAATATGTATGATTGGATCATGAACACTTCAAGGAAATCGTAAACTCTTAGCATGAATCAGCATCTTAAAGCAAGTAAGGGCAAGTCAACTCAAAATTCAGTTTCGTGATAGAAGTTTAAATGGTTCAGATCAGTTATATACTTTCTTAGAAGACATATCATGTTAGCGTCATTCTATACTTTTGAGCTTCAACATTTCCAATCCATCATTCGGGGATGAATTATCCCAAGGGGGAGATAATGTAACACCCCGTAAAAGTCGTGTATGGATTAGCCTTTAATAGAGAGCTCTTAGACTTAAAAACTTGAAAATTTTTCTAAGTGTAACTTACAGTCATTTTAGCTGGCAATCTTTGGGATACAACTTTTCAACCTTTACGACCTCCATTTTTAGATTTTCAAGTTGTGTTAAGATTGGACAAGCTAATAGTACATCTTAGATAAGTTTTGGAATTTTTTGGAATGCATAAGGCTGCGTTGGATTTCAAAATAGTAGCAAAACGCATAGCCTGCTGTCCAGTTTTCAGCATTTCAGGGTCAACTTCAAACGGTTATAACTCTTTGAATATAATGAACTGGGAGAGCTGCTACCTATCAAATGAAAGCTCTTTGATCTTTCTTTCCAATGCAACTGGTTCATCGAAATCCATCATCTGAGTAAGGAGTAATACCAGTTTTAATTCAGCCTATCAGTTTGCCAACTGAGGGATGGTTTCGACTTTCTTTGTTTTCTTAGGGGCATTTTAGTCATTTCACTCACCCAAGTTTCGTTAGCCCCCAATTCATCAAAATATAATCCTTTTCTCAATTTTTCTCTCAAGAACACCCCTTAGGGTTTCAAACAAAAATCCCAAATAACTCAAGATTCAATCGTGGGTTTTGGAAGATAATTAGAGATTTGGAATCCCCACATTGTAGGCTTTAAGGATCATCCCTCAATTTCTTAAATAGAGGTACGCGGGGTTTTCTTAAAATCTTATGGGCATAGAAAAGTCATGTTTTAGAATAGGGTTTTTGAATCTATGTATATATTCATGTATTAAATGTTTTAACATTATTGTTTTGGTCTTTTGACCTTTCCCAAAGTGATTTGAGAATACGAATGTATGAAACCATGTATTTAAGAATGAATTCTTATTGAGAGCATGATTTTCGGTGAATTCCCTCTTATTATGAATTTTTCAGATTTCTCATAGCATATGAATTATTTGCCGTAAATCCTTGAAAAGAACTATATGAAATGATTGAACTCTTGTTATGATTTAAAGGTGGTTTTAAATCACTAAAGAGGAAATCTAGCATGAATACTTAATGTTCATAATGCATGTAATGAAAGAGTGCATAGACTTGCTAAAGGCACTAGACCACCATATGTTGATGAAGTTTTTGCATGATTTTGACTTGAGTTTCTAAACACGAAATCTTCTATATCAGTTGCATGTTTTTGGTGGCCTAAATTATGCTTTAAATGAAATATTTAGCTTAATATATTATGGATCAGAAATCATGACTTGCAAGTCTTGGTATGATGATACCAATTTAGACCAATGCCGTATCGGACTCAGACTAATAGACATTTTAGACTATCATAATTATAGATATTCAGAATGTTGCATGTACAGAAAAGGTTAAAAATGGGCATACAAAGATGTTACGTAGTTCCCTGAAGAGGGCCTGAGTTCAATCAACTCATTTCCTAAAACCATGGTTTGCTAACCCGGGTATATTATTATACACTGACTTAAGTGTCGTGTGGCGTATTAGATTTAGGAACTCCAACCCTTGCGGCATACTCAGGTTGGAGGCTTTCCCGCCGAGTCAATGGCGGATTCCATACCGCCCACGGTATATCAGACTTTTAGGGGACACCACCTAACTCTAAAGTAATACACAGATCAGAATTTGAAAGTTACAGACAGGTTATATGTTTTCAGAAAGTGCCCATGTGTTTTCAGAAGCTATTTTATACGTGATGTGTTGATGAAAATTGTTCTCGTCTATTATATATATGTTCAAATACTTTATTTTGGATTGATTTGCGTGCCAGTACATTTGTGCTGACCCTCCTCCTTCCAGGTTTTGAGACATTTTAGGGGTCCAGATAAACAATAGATATTTCAGATCGCAGAGCAGATTGTGTAGGGGTGAGCCTTCTATATTCTAAAAGGCCTGTTTACTTTCAGATATTTATCTTTAGTCATGTTTTGGTCTACTGGGGGCCTTGTCCCAGTTTTTAGATAGTTTTGTTTAGTTCATAGTAGAGATTTCGCTAACTGAGTCAGACATTATTATTATCTAGATATATTTTGGATTTCAATTTTTTAGTATTATGATCACATTCAGACTGTCCATGTTTCCGTGTTAGATTTCTATTTCCACATTATCTTTTATTATATGAATGTTGTGCATGATTACCAGATAGACAGAGGGCATCCTGGGCCTTCACGGTTTGGGAATGCTCATCACGGCCAGGGCCCCGATTCAGGTCGTGGCACAAACTCAGGTCATGCAGCTCATGACTCATGTATTCATATTTTATAGTATGTTCAGTTCCATGTACTCATGCTATTCTTTTAAAGATCATCAAAATTTAGATTTATGTTATGTATGTCCATAGTTCTGACCTCTTTGATGAATTCATGTCATTGATGCTTTATTCTTCAGGCCTTAGTTTAGTGTCAAAATTATTCTTTCATGCTTCAGGTCCTCTTGTCCTAACCTTTCAGTGACCTCTCCTTATTAAATGTTTGTAGTGATGAGCAATTACTATATGGGAGAGAGTAAATATTTCTTATTGCAAAAACTCATTGTAGCTTACTATAATATGTTAAAAGAGGTCTACGACTTAGAAAATTTTACTAAGTGTTGGGACTTAGTCATTTATAAAGGTCTCAAACTTTGATGATTTTATTTTCAACCTTCCCGACATAGGGACATTAATTTTAATTTGATATATGATCGGGATGGTAATAGTACATCTCAGGTGAGTTTCATAATTTTCAGACCAACGTAAGGGTGTGTTTGGACTTCCTCAATAGTAGCACCACTGGGATAAGCCCGCATCATGCACCCTAGTCTATTGTTAGGGGTGCCCACGGCATGTGATCCATCGCGGCCTTCTTAATTTCCATCCTTTAGTCATGTCATGGTTTGTTGAAATTTTGTATATTTCTTAGGGTAGTGTAAGGAGGTTGTTAATAATTTAGTTTGGAGGATATGAGGAATATTATTTTATGGGTATTTGTTTAGAAGGGCATATGTGGTTATGAAGATAGGCTTGAATGTCATGTCTGTATATATGTGGATGAATGCATTGTGCATTAGTAATTGTCTAGCAAAAGGTTGAATGTAGCTGCTGAAGTGGTAATAATTATTCATAAGGTGTGAATTTGCGACAATGAAAGGTGTATTGAATACATGATTTTGATTAGTATTACATTGTTATGTGTACATTTTTTAGGTTTGAGTAGGATTAAACATAGTTAGAGAATTTAGTTCAGCTCAGACTTTAGTAGGTAGAGTTATCAGTGTATATGTAATATCTTTAGTTGAAAATTCTAAGTTAGTCAGTGTTTAAGTTGTTATATGATGATTGTTCTGGCTATAGAAGGCTAAGAGTTATACATTAGAAGAAAGTACTAGCAGTGGTCCTTACATTATCAGGTGTAGTCTTTTAGGGTAAGTATAGTATTTATGTGCATGGTTATGCCTCAGACTTTAGAGTAAAGTAGTGACAGTTCAGTTTAGAGTTGTTGATTAAATGGTTTACTAACTTAGAATGATGGCTTTAAGATAAGGAGGAGATTGTAGAATCGGTAACCAGGTCATTCTCTTAGATCCTAGTATGATGCCAATATGGTTAGAAAAGCAGTAGGAGAGGATGATGCCAGACCCATTCTTATATCGGTGCAATGTTTTTTAGTTATCATGATGTCTACTTATGCCTTACATGTTAGTTCCATGATCATAGGTCATGTTCATGTACTTTCCATAGAATCATGTACGCTTCTAGATCCTTGTATGAGGAGTTCTAGTTCACTCAGCAGTAAGAATCATATTCCACGAATTTAGAAACTCCAAACTCAGGTCATGTAACTCATGACTCATGTATTCATATTTTATAGTTTTTCAGTTCCATGTACTCATGCTCCACTTTTAATGATCAGCGAAATTCAGATTTATGTCATGTATGTCCATAGTTCATACCTCTTTGATGAATTCATGTCATTAATGCTCTAGTTCTCAGGCCTCAGTTGAGTGTCAAAGTTATCTTCTCGTGATTTAGGTCCTTATTTTCTAACCTTTTAGTGACGAGCAATTTCTATATGGGTGAGAGTAAATGTTTCTTATTGACAAAACTCATTTCAGCTTACTATTACATATCTTACTAGTGCAGTTGCTAGTAGAGGATGACTTTTTAGTCCTTTAGGACTTCACTTTAGTGGATCCACACAGCCATGCTTTATTACCCATGGCACGGTACTGACACCTTCCAACTGGGGTCATAGGTTGGACCCCAATTAGCTCAATTGGGGCATGTCAGTTAGATGATAACTCCTATAGTCTTATATCATTATTCAACACAGAGCATTTTTAGGTTTCCTTGATCAAAGCATACAATTATCAGTTGTTCATTATCAGTATTTTAGTTTACAGACTATTTCAGAATCACGTTATATGCTTGGTTATGCATACTCAGATTTTACAGTATTCATATATCTATGCATCAGTTATCTCATGCTATTTAGCTAGTTAGTTATTAGTATTACTCAGTCAAATTTCAGTATTTTCACGCATTTTTGTTATTACTATTTTCAAGTATATTTAGCCAATGCATATCATTCTAACCTCATCTTGCATACCAGTATATTCAAAGTACTGTCTGCATACTCATTTCTTCCGCTATGATGTTTAATATCATAAGTTTGGATGCTCAGGTTCTTGATCGTGCTTAGACAAACCAGATTATCAGCAGCAGCAGTAGTGAGTCCTCATATTTTGAGGAAATGATTTCCTTATTTCAGTTTATCTTAGTAGTTCAGTATTTCTTTTCAGTTAGACTTAGTTGGGGGTTTTTCCTAGTTGCTCTACAGTCAATCAGTTACAGGTTTTTCAGATACTTTCAGACAGTTAGTCAATTTATCATTATTTTTATCATTTTTTAGATGGTTGTTTCCAGATAATTTTTTCAGGATTATATTCTCAGAGATGTTTTAGTATTTAGACTATATGGTGTTTTCAGTTTTGTTTCCGTATATGTGCATCTTTTGTTATCTGTTTTATTCAAAGCTCAAAATAGGTACTAGCTCATGGGTTAGTTTATGGTTACTTGTGATCGTAAATATCGTGCGACATCCAGGGTGTACTTCTAGGGCATTACAGGGATGGGGGTAAATGATCGAAGAAGAAGTGTGAGAGTTCTGGTTCTTTCTCCATAACTAGTACTCTTTTCCTGAAGCCATTAGGTGATAGGTATCAATAGGGTGACGACAACTTCAATGAATAAGGTACCTAATCTAAGGCTAGTGGGGCATAGTCGGCTTTATCCTATCCTTCTTGTAAGTTTTATGGTTGGTTATATTAGGGTTTTTGTGATGAGAGGAGGGACAGGTACTTTAAATCTTGTAAATAAGGACATATACTTAGATATTATCTGGTTGGTAAGGTTACTTTGGGATAAAATTAGGTTGCAGTTGCTTCTTCATCTACTCCTGCACCAAAGGATGCTGCTTCTGTATCTGTTTCTGCTCAGGCATCAACATAGGTCAGAATCGATTATATGCTCTTGTTACCTGATAGGAGTCCGAGGCATCGCCTGATATCGTGACCGGCACATTGCAACTCTTTTCTTATGACATGTATTACTTTCTTGATATGGGGTCCACTATTTCTTATGTGACCCCATATGTGGCTGTGTATTTTGTTTTGATCCCTAGGTTATTTTGGATCTTTTTTTTATTTCTACCTGGGTAGGTGACTTTGTTGTTGCTAAAAGAGTCTATAGGGTGTGTGTGGTATCTGTTGGTAGTAAGGAGACTTTGGTAGATTTGTATGAATTAGATATGGTGGATTTTGATGTTATTTTAGGTATGGATTAGTTACATCAGTGCCACACATCCTTAGATTGTCAGACCCATATGGTTGTCCTTAGGTTCCCTGGTGAACCGATTATTGAGAGAGAGAGAGTGGTTCCCTAGCTCCTAAGGAAAGGTTTATATAATATCTTAGAGCTCGGAGGTTGATCTCTAATCGATGTCTCTATTATTTAGTCTGGATGAAGGATTCCAATTCGGAAGGTCCTTCTTTACATTTGGTTTTGGTGGTGAATGAGTTTCCTGAGGTCTTTCCTAATGAAATCCATGGTGTTCCTCTAAATAGGGAGATTGAGTTTTGCATTGAATTAGTTTTGAACACTCATCTAATATTTATTCCTTCTTCTGGGATAACTCCAGCTGAGTTAAAGAAGCTTAAAGAGCAACTTAAGAATCTCTTTGTTAAAGGTTTTATCCGTCATAGTGTATCCCTATAGGGTGCACCGGTATTATTTATTTGTAATATGGATGGTTCTCCTCGGATGTGCATTGACTATAGGCAGTTGAATAAGGTGACTATTGGACTTCTAAGGATAGATGACTTGTTTGATCAGTTGCAAGGGGCCAAGTTCTTCTCCAAAATTGATCTTAGATTCAGGTATCATCAACTTAAGATTAGGGTGGTGGATATTACTAAGATAACTTTTCATACCTGGTATGGGCACTTTGAGTTTGTGATGATGTCATTTGGGTTAAACAATGCCCCAACATCATTTATGGATTTGATAAATAGGGTTTTCTGCCAATTTATTGATTTATTTGTCATTGTGTTTATAGTTGACATCTCGGTGATTCTAGGAATGAGGTGGATCATACCAATCACTTCGCGTGGTGTTGCAGACCTTGAGGGAACAACAATTGTATGCCAAGTTCTCAAAATATGAGTTCTGGTTGAACACTATCACTTTTTTGGGTTATATTATTTCTAGTGAGGGGATCATGATGGATCCATAAAAGGTTGCGGTGGTTAAGAGGTGGCCTATACCAATAATTCCAACCTATATTTGAAGCTTCTTGGGCTTGGCTGGGTATTACAGGAGGTTTGTGGGGAGTTTTCTTCTATAGCTACCCCTTTGACTAGGTTGACTCAAAAAAACGTAAATTTTTTGTGGTCTGATGATTGTGGGAGAAGTTTTGAGAAACTATAGGATAAGTTAACTTTAACTCCAGTTTTGACCTTGCCTGAAGTTAATGTGGGGTTTGTAGTTTATTGTGATGCATCCCAGGTGGGAGTTGGTTGTGTTTTGATGCAACATAGTAAGGTGATAGCCTATGCTTCAAGGCAGCTAAAGGTGCATAAGATAAATTGTCCTACTTATGATTTGGAGCTTTTAGTAGTGGTATTTGTATTGAAAATTTAGCAGCACTATTTGTTTGGAGTGCATGTGGATATCTTCTGGGATCATAAGAGTCTACAGTATGTGTTCACTCAGAAAGAGCTTAATCTTAGGTAGAGGAGATGGCTCTAGCTTATCAAGGACTATTACACGAGTCTTCACTACCATCCAGGTAAGGATAATTTTGTTGCTGATGCTCTTAGCAGGTGTCCATGAAGAGTTTATCTCATGTGGAAAAGGAAATTTGAGAGTTGGTTAAATATATTCATCGCTTGGATAATCTTGGCTTTTTCTTCTAGACTCCGAGGATATTGGTGTGATGGTACAGGAAATGGTCTGGTCATCTCTTGGTGCAGAGATCAAGGAGAATCAAATGCTAGATCCTGTCTTGATGAAAATTAAGGGTGATGCAAGTCAGAAAAAGGTAATGGTATTTGAGATCAGTGGTGATGGTAACTTGCCGTACCAAGCACGGTTATGTGTTCCTAACGTCGATGGTTTGCATGAAATGATATTGGCTAAGGCGCATGAATCACGTTACGTTGTTCATCCCGGTTTGACAAAAATGTATCATGATCCCAAGGAGATGTATTTGTGGAATGGTATGAAGAAGGATGTTTCTAATTTTGTGGCCTAGTATTTAGTGTGTCAAGAAGTGAAAGTTGAGAACATAAGGTTCAAAGGGTTGTATCAAGAGATTTAATTGCCGAAATGGAAAAGGGAGATAGTCAACATGGATTTCATTGCTGGTCTTCCTTGATCTTGGGTCATTATGGATAGGATAATAAATTCTGATCTCTTCTTGCCAGTTAGGACTAAATTTTTGGCAGAGGATTATGCGAGGTTGTATCTTCTTGAGATAGTAAAGCTGCATGGGGTACATATTTCGATTATCTTTGGTCGTGATACATAGTTTTCGTCTCACTTTTGGTGGTTATTTAATAAAGGGTTGGGTACAACGGTTAGTCTGAGTATTACTTTTTACCCGCAGATAGATGTGCAAACAAAAAGGACTATTCAGACATTAGAAGATATGCTTCGTGCATGTGTGATTGACTATGGTGGTAGCTAGGTTGATTTATCTACCTCTTGTTGAGTTTGGTTACAATAATAGTTATCATTATAGTATTGGAATCTCCCCTTTTGAGGTATTGTATGGGATGAGGTATAGATCTTTTATTGGGTAAATCGAGGTTGGTGAGGCAGATATGTTTGGTTTGGCCTTGGCTTATCAGGCTATGGAAAAGGTCAGGTAATTTAGGATAGGCTTAAGGCTTCCCAGAGTTGCCAAAAGTCCTATGCAGATGTAAGGCGTAGAGACTTAGAGTATGATATTAGGGATAGAGTGTTCCTAAAGATATCTCCCATGAAGGGAGTAATAAGGTTTGGCAAAAAAGGGAAGCTTAGTCCCCGGTATGTTGGACCATATGTGGTTTTGAAGATGGTTGGTAATTTTTCTTATGAATTGGAGTTGCCTTCTGGTTTGAGCTCCATTCATCCAGTGTTCCATGTCTTTATGTTGAGGAAATGTATAGGTTATCCCTCATCAGTTGTTCTTTTGTAAGGTTTGTGTATCTCGGATTCTCTGTCTTATGAAGAGTTCTTAGTTGAGATCTTGGATCGATAGGTTCATCGATTACAGACCATGGATGTGGCCTCGATTTGGGTTCTGTAGCAAAACCAGAAGGTATCCACACTTGTTTTCTACTCCCGATATTCATGCGGAAGGCATGTTTTCTTAATCACATTTTTTTTCTCACTTAGTTAAGGGTTAGAATGGTTATGCTGGGGTGTAACTCATTCTTTTACTACCTTGTCCATTCATTTGGGGATGAATGATACTAGTGGGGGAGACTGTAACACCCTGGGTTTTTTATCCATTGAAATTTCCTGAGTTTGGAACCCACTAGACATCATACAACTAGGGGTACGAATCGAATGTTTTGATACAATTTAGGGGATCCTAGTCATACCTCAAACAGTGTGGTACAGAGAGGCTTCTGTCAAAGGTACGAGTGGACAACATACTGGTCGTATGTTAGGAACAAGTCGTATGGTTATCAGTATGTCCCTGATCATATTTTTTCTAGGGTACGAATTGTAGGGTATTACTCGTACCTTAGGGTATGACTTGGGCATCCGGGGTTGTATTTTGGTTAGTATAGGTGTAAGACCCCGTAAGATTTTAGCTCAATTCAGCTCACTAGTGCATGTCAAAGGGGTCCCGACATAGGAATTTCACTAAGTGTTAAGTCTTAGTCATTTCCAAAATCCCCTTAAAATTTGATGATTTTATTTTTGACCTTCCCGAGATCATATTGTTCATTTTTAAAGTTGAATCATGATCGAGGTAGTAAGTAGTACATCTCAGGTGAGTTTTATAATTTTCGAACAAGAGTAAGGGCAAGTTTGGATAACCAAAATAGTAGCAGCTCGCGATATGCCCACGTCGCCCACTCCATTGTGATGTTATGGAGCCCGCATCTCCCGTTCCACTTTAGCATTCCATAGCTCACACCGCCCGCTCTATCGTGTGCTATTATATTATTCCAGCTTCTATTTCCGCATATTTGAGGGAAATTGGGTCATTTACCTCACCCCAAAACATCCAAAACACAAGCTTTTAACCCCAAATAGCATTAGTTATATCATTATTCATCTTTTTCTCTCTAAGAAAACCCAAACTCTAAGAAATCAAGAAAATTTCCATTACTCCTTCTTTAATATTGTTAATGATCCAAGTTATTGGGTTCAAGAACTTCAAGAAGAAGCTTTCAAGAACACCATTACGAATTCAAAGTTGATGTTTCTACATCAAATTAATCTAATAAGGTATGTGGGGTTTTGAACAAGGATACTTCTTACATCTTTGTGCCCAAAACTAGTTTCAAAGTTAAATTTACATGAATTTCAATTTAGGGTTCATACATAATTAGCATTATTTGAAGTTACAAAGTTACAAGTGATTTGAGTATTGAATTGCATAGTTATTTTCCCATGATTATGCGTGTGGCTAGATTTCATTTGCCAAGAATTGAATTTCATTATCTTGACTAGAATGGTTGAAGTATATAAAGATCATTACTGTTAAGCATGAATTTTTGTATGATTTGACATGATATTAGGTATGGGTTATAATACCTAAGTCTAAGTCTTGAGTTTTCAAGAAAGATGATGTTAAGCATTCTTCGATAACATATATTCAGATTTCAGGAAAATATTTGATCTTTTGATCCTTAGCTAAGATATGGAGTCCACACAGATTAGTTTTGATTACAGTCTAAAATAGATAAATGCATAACTAGTTTTCATTACAAACCCTCACATTAATTTTAAAGTGGATTTCCTACAGAATGAGCATATAGATTAAAGGGAGTAGTATTTAGCACCAAGTTGGGTATGTGTCCTAGTTCACATGCCCCTAAACTATGAGCCAACGTAGGTACAGATTTCTCCATTTTTATGGATGCAGATACATATTATGATCACTCAGCTCAGGTTATACTCCTTGGCAAGAGTATGACACCTCTTCCCAACATGAGGTTTTCCCTTTAGGGGAACTAGATGTTGGATACTATGATACCTCTCCTCAACATAAGGTTTTCCCCTTTGGGAAATATACTTTGGACATAAGGTTTAGGTGCTCAGTTCCAGTAGTGTGATTGACCGCGAGTATCTCTATCTAAATTTCGACAGTTAGTAAGTCCTCATAGTGTAGGGACCCAGTTATTCAGATTTCCAACTTTCTAAAGTAGTTTATTTAATTGTTTTCAGTTAGATTGAGCCATCTGAGGGTTTGTCCTAGCAAATCTCCAATTAGTAGTAGTAGAGGCTTGTCCGATTGTTTGTTACATCTCATGTATTAAGTGTTTGTTTACCAGATTTTTAAGTGAAATGTTTTCAGACATCATGTTTGATTAAACTTAGCACAGTTTTGATAGTAATTCAGTATTTTAGTGTTATTACATGCTTAGATTGTCTCTGTTTATGATTCAGAACTTGTAGAAGGCTTACAGGGTTAGCTTGGGGCTATTCGTAGTCCCAAGAATCGTGTGACATCTCGGGACCTATTTTTGAGGCATTACAAACTAGGTATCATAGCATAAGATTTAAAGAGTCCCAGAGAGTCAGAAAAGTCATGTTACATAGAGTCTTGATCATGGGTGTGAAGCACACCACATTTATGTGCAAGAGGCTACAAAATGATTTAGGAAATCATCCTTTTTCTTTCATGATTTATCGTTCTTAAAGTTGTCTCTATTTTCTTTAACTCGTGCTTTTATGTGATAAAATATTCCTCCTTTCTGAGCTAATAAATGTAGAAATAATGACTAGCCATACCAACTTGCTGATTCGTTGAATGAGAATGTGTCCCATGCTGAATTTTAGGCGGCCTTTCAAGCATTGGCCCATGCCGTGACTACTAATGTTCAGGGCAACCAACAGGTTGTAGTCCCAATTTAGCAAAATGGTGATTTAGCTGCGGCCAAAATTCATGACTTCATCAGAATGAACCTGCCTGAGTTCTTTAGGTCAAAAGTAAGTGAGGATCCGTAACTCTATATTGACGAAGTGAGAAAGATCACTCAAGTTATGTATGTCACTGAGGATGAAAGTATTGAATTTGCATCTTATAGGCTGAAGGATATTGGTTATGATTAGGTGGTTATGTGGAAGAATGGTAGGGGTAAGAATGCAACTCCCATTAGTTAGTAGGTATTTCAGGATGAATTTCTGGATAGGTTCTTTTCGTATTAGTTGAGAGAAGCAAAGGTTGAGGAGTTCATGAACCTAAGGCAGGGATCGATGACAGTGAAAGAGTACTGCCTTAAGTTCAATCAGTTGTCTAAGTATGCTCTAGATTTGATAGCTCACCCTAGATCTAGTATGAGTAAGTTTGTTACTGGAGTGTCTGGTTTGGTAGTCAAGGAGTGTAGGACTGCTATGCTTATTGGGGATATGGATCTTTCTATATTGATGACTCATACCCAATAGATTAAGGCAGAAAAGTTTAAGGGGAAAAGAGGGGAAATAAGAAGGCTAGAATCGGATAGTGTAAGTATCGACAAGCAGGGTCTGGAAGGGGAAATCATTTGTATTTTCAGGGTCACTCATCTATGCTAGCGCCATCTTTAGCTAGTGCACCTACACCCAGAACTTAGCAAGAGCAGAGGGGCAGGACATTTGTTGTTAGGTCTCGAAGTAGTGTGGGTGGAAGGCCCGATTATCTGACATGTCCAAAGTATGGTAAGAATCATCTTGGTGAGTGTTTTTTTGGATAGAAAGATTGTTATGGATGTGGTAAGTTGGGTCACAGAATCTAAGAGTGCCCGTGTGCTAAGCAGGGAAATTGGGATATTCGTCCCCAGACTCAGGCTACTAGCGTACCATCTCTACTAGGTCACTTGGTCCCTTCTCGGGGCATATCATCAAGTACTAGTGTCGATCAGTACCAAAATCAGTTAATGTTTTACCATCCCATCATGAGCAAGAGATTTCACCAGATGTTGTTACTGGCATGCTTTGTATCATTCCTTTTAATATTTATATGCTGTTAGACCCTGGGTCAAGTCTTTCTTATGTGACTCCGTTAGTTGTGGTAAATTTTAGGGTAGGTCCTGAAAAGCTCTTTAAGCCCTTTTTAGTTTCCACTTAGTAGGTGGCTTAGTTGTTGCCAAATGAGTCTACAAAAAATATCCTATTACTATTATTTATAAGATTATACCAGTAGACTTAGTAGAGATAGAAATGGTTGACTTTAACCTTATTCTAGGCATGGATTCGCTCCATTCCTATTATACATCTATAAACTATCGTACTCGAGTAGTGAAGTTTTAGTTTTTGGATGAGCCAGTCTTTGAGTGGAAAGTTAATTCAGTGTCTCCCAAGAGTCATTTCATATCCTATCTTAAAGCAAGAAAATTGATATCAAAAGGGTGCATTTGCCATTTAGTTCGAGTCAAGGGCACCAAGTATGAGACTCCAACAGTTCAATCAGTCTGTGTAGTCAATAAGTTTCCTAAAGTTTTTCCTAAAGATTTGCCAGGGGTACGTCCCGATAGAGAAATAGAATTTGGTATTGATTTTCTTCCTGATACCCAGCCCATCTCCATTCCTCTATATCGTATGGCTCCAGATGAGCTTAAAGAGTTAAAAAAGCAGCTTAAATACCTCTTACATAAATGTTTCATAAGGCCTAGTGTTTCTTTGTGGAGAGCTCTTGTTCTGTTCACGCATAAGAAAGATGGCTCTCTTTGAATGTGCATTAACTACTGTCAGTTGAATAAAGTCATAATCAAAAACAAAGATCCTCTTCCTAGGATTGATGACTTATTCAACCAGCTTCAAGGTGCAAGTTATTTCTCTAAGATAGACCTTAGATCCGTCTATCATCAGCTTAGAGTAAGGGAATGTGATCTTCCAAAGACAACTTTCAGAACCCATTACAATCACTTTGAATTTCTAGTCATGTACTTCGAACTAACAAATTCCCCAGCTACCTTCATGGACTTGATGAACCGAGTGTTCAAATAATATTTAAATATGTTTGTCATAGTCTTTATCGATGATATCCTTGTCTATTCCCGTAGTGAGGATGACCATGCAGACCATCTTAGAATTATGTTACAAACTCTTAGAGACGACCAATTGTTCGCCAAATTCAGCAAGTGTGAATTTTGGCTAAGATCAGTACCTTTCCTCGGTCATATTATTTCCGTTGATGGCATAAGAGTTGATTCTCAAAAGACTGAAGAAGTGAGAAACTGGCCTAGACCCATCTCTCTATCAAATATTAGGAGTTTCTTAGGTTTAGCTGGATATTACCAATATTTTGTTGAGGGGTTTTCATCCATTGTATCCCCCATAACCAGGTTAACTCAAAAGAAAGTTAAGTTTCAGTGGTCAGATTCTTGTGAGAATAGTTTTCAGGAGTTGAAGGCTCAACTGACTTCAGCCCAGTATTGGTGCTACCTGATGGTACATATGGATTTATTGTTTACTTTGATGCTTCTAAAGTTGGTTTGGTTTTGTATTGATGTAGAGAGGTAAGGTAATAGCCTATGGCTCTACATAGCTTAATCCACACGAGAAGAACTATCCTACCTATGATCTTGAGTTAGCTGCTATTGTGTTTCCCTTGAAAATCTCGAGGCACTATCTTTATGGGGTGCATATTGATGTGTTCATGGATCACAAGAGCTTTCAATATGTGTTTTTGCAGTGGGAGTTAAATCTCTACCATAGGAGGTGGTTAGAATTGCTGAAGGATTATGAGATGAGTGTTCTGTATTATCCGGGAAAGGCCAACGTTGTGGCAGATGCCCTTAGTAGGATGTCAATGTGTACTGTTGCTTATTTGTAGGGTGAGAAAAAAGAATTAGTTTGGGAAGTTCACCAATTGGATAAACTAGGTGTCCGATTAGTTGACTCAGCTGAGGGGAATGTTTGGGTTTAGAGTAATTTGGAATCTTCTTTAGTTTCTGAAGTAAAGGAGAAGAAGGATAATGACTCCAGTTTGGTTAAGCTGAAAGAGTCAGTTAGATATAAGAAGGTGGAGATTTTCTCCCAAGGGGGATATGGTGTGTTGAGATACTAGAATAAACTATGTGTGTTGTGTGTTGATGGTTTGAGGCAGCGGATTATGGAAGAAGCGAAGGGTACACATTACTATATTCACCCAGGAGCCACTAATATGTATCGTGATTTTAGGAAAGTATATTGGTGGAGTGGTATGAAGAAAGATATCGCAGAATTTTTGGCCAAGTGTACTAACTGTCAACATGTTAAGGTGAAACACCAAAGACCTGGTGGCACCTTGCAGGAGTTTAGTTTTCCTACCTAGAAGTGGAAAGAGGTAAACATGGATTTTGTGACAGGGTTACCTCATCAGGGTTACCTCATTCCCATCGTCAGCATGATTTAATTTGGGTTGTTGAACATAGAGTGAACATGTCAACCTATTTCTTGTAAGTGCATATATCCTAAACAGGTGAAGACTATGTTAAACAGTAAATTAGAGAGTTGGTCAAATTGCAAGGAACTTCTTTATCCATCATTTTAGATAGGGGTACTCAGTTTACCTCTCATTTTTGCAAAGCCTTTTAGAAGGGTCTGGGTACCTAAGTTCATCTCAGTTCAGGTTTTCACCCTCAAACAGATGGTTAGGAAGAGAGGACCATTTAGACACTAAAGGATATGTTAAGGGTGCGTGTTCTGGACTTTAAAGGTAGTTGGGATGATCACTTATCGTTGATTGAGTTCACCTACAACTATAATTACCATTTCAGTATTTAGATGGCCCAATTTGAGGCTCTCTATAGGAGGAGATGTAGGTCACCGATTGGTTGGATTAAAGTGGGTGAGGCCACTTTGATAGGGCCATACGTGGTGCTTGAAGCCATAGAGAAGGTCTAATTGATTCGAGAAAGGATGAAAATAATTTAGAGTCTTCAAAAATCATATGCAGATGTCAGGAGAAGAGACCTCGAGTTTGAGGTTGGTGAATTAGTTTATTTGAAGATTTCACCCATGAAGGGGTGAAGAGATTTGGCAAGAAGGGGAAACTTAGTCCCCGGTATGTTGGTCCTTTTAAAATTTTTAGTCGTGTTAGGAAGGTGGCATACAAGCTTGAATTGCATGCTGAATTATATCTGTTCACCCAGTGTTTCATGTATCCTTGTTGAGGAAGTGTATTGGTGATCTAGATGTTGTAGTCCCTATAGAGAGCACAAATATTCAGGATAGACTTTTATATGAAGAACTCCCAGTTAAGATTCTTGATTGCTAGATTTATAGACTATGTAACAAAGAAGTTCCCATGGTCAAAGTTCTTTGGCGAAATCAGTCTGTTGAGGGTGCCACTTGGGAAGCTAAAGCATATATATGAACAAAGTACCCTCATCTTTTCTAAACAAATTCAGACTTAGCTTAAGGTAACAAGTTTTTCCATAGATTATCTCTAGTCCATTCTTAGTTTCAGCCATTAATCAGTTTCACGTCATTGCATGCAATTCACTAACTAGTTCAGTCATGTAATCATGCTTTCGGTTATGCTTTTTTAGTATAAAGTTTTCGCCCCTTAGTATTCTCAGTTCAGTCAATTTCATTCGAGGATGAATGCCCCTAAAGGGGAGATATTGTAAGACCCCGTAAGATTCTAGCTCGATTTAGCTCACTAGTGAATATGAAAGGGTTTCAGGACTTAGGAATTTCACTAAGTGTTAAGTCTTAGTCATTTTCAAAACCCCCTTAAACTTTGTTGATTTTATTTTTGACCTTCTCGAGATTGTATTGTTGGTTTCTAAAGTTGAATCATGATCGGGGTGGTAAGTAATACATTTTGGGCGAGTTTTGGAATTTTCGGATGAGCGTTAGGGCAAGTTTGGATAACCAAAATAGTAGCAGCCCGCGATATGCCTGCATCGCCCGCTCCATTGCGGCGCAGTGGATCTCATATTGCTCGCTCCACTCCGGCACTTCAAAGCCGGCGCCGCCCACTCTGTCACATGCTATTATATTTTTCCAATTTCTCTTTCTGTGTATTTGAGGCAATTGAGTAATTTACCTCACCTAATAACATCCAAAACACAAGATTTTAGCACCAAATAGCATTAGTTACATCGTTATTCATATTTTTTTCTCCAAAAAAATCCTAACTCTAAGAAATCAAGAAAATTTTCATTACTCCTTCTTCAAGAAAATTCATGATCTAAATTTCTGGGATCAAGAACTTTAAGAAGAAGCTTTCAAGAACACCATTAGGAATTCAAAGTTCAAGTTTCTACATCAAATTAATTTAATAAGGTATGTGGGGTTATGAACAAGGATACTTCTTTCATCCTTGTTCCCAAAACTAGTTTTAAAGTTGAATTTACATGAATTTCAATTTAGGGTTCATGCCCAACTAGCATTATTTGAAGTTACAAAGTTACAAGTGATTTAAATATTGAATTGCATAGTTATTTTCCCATGATTATGTGTATGACTTGATTTCATGTGTTGAGAATTGAGTTTCATTATCTTGACTAGAATGGTTGAAGTACTTAAAGATCTTTACTGTTAAGCATGAATTTTAGTATGTTTTGACATGATTTAAGGTATGGGTTGTAAGTCGTAAGTCTAATTCTTGAGTTTTCAAGAAAGATCATGTGAAGTATTCTTCAATAGCATGTATTTGGATTTCAATAAAAGATTTGATCTTTTGATTCTCAGCTAAGATATGGAGTCTACACATATTAGTTTTAATTACAATCTAAAATAGATAATTACATAACTAGTTTTCATTACAAACCCTCACATTAATTTTAAAGTGAATTTCCTACAGAATGTGCATATAGATTAAAGGGAGTAGTATTTAGCACCAAGTTGGGTATGTGTCCTAGTTCACATACCCCAGAACTATGAGCCAACGTAGGTACAAATTTTCCCCATTTATATGGATGTAGATACAGATTATGATCACTCAGCTCAGGTTATACTCCTTGGAAAGAGTATGAAACCTCTCACCAACATGAGGTTTTCCCCTTAGGGGAACTAGACGTTGGACACTATGACAACTCACATAGTGTATGTCAGTTAGAAGAACCTCCCTAAGTCCTAAAATAGAATAACAGAACAACTTTTAGAAACTAAGTGTACAGGCTCACAATTTTACTTAAGACATTATTTTTTATAAGACATTAACTATGATATTTCAGCTTTTAGTTTATAGATATAAAGGTAAGCCTTTTTTCTTACACTTATTATGCATTCTTTGTAATTTATATGCATATTTCATTACTGCTTTTACATATGCATTCACCCCCACATGCTTAGTACGTTCCAAAAGTACTGATTTATATATACGTTTGTATGCTACATTATTTTATAATGTAGGTTCAGATGCTCAGTTCCAGCAGTGTGATTGACCACGAGTATCTCTATCTACATTTCGGTAGTTGGTGAGTCCTCATAGTGCAGGGACCCAGTTATTCAGATTTCCACCTTTCTAAAGTAGTTTAGTTTAGTTATTGCCAGTTATTTCCAGCCAGTTGGCGTTTGTCCTAGTAGCTCTCCAGTTAGTAATAGTAGAGGCTTATGTGACTGTTAGTTACATCTCAGATATTAGGTGTTGGTTTACTAGATTTTTAAGTAGAATATTTTAAGAATCATGTTCGATTAAACTTAGCACAGTTCAGATAGTAATTCAGTATTTCATTGTTATTACATGCTTAAATTGTCTCTGTTTGAGTTTCATAAATTATAGAGAGATTAGAGGGTTAGCTTGGGGCTATTCGTAGTCCTGAGCACCATTGACGTCTTAGTACCCATTTTTGGGGCATTACAATAGGGGTCCAAAGAAGGGTAAATGGTATGATTTAGGGTACCGCTCACACCCTAGGGTACGGATAGTATGGTGGAGTCGTACCCACCTGCGGGGTTTTATACAATTTAAGTTGGGGGTAATCTGGACATTCCCCCTTATAACTCCTTGGGACCCCACGACTTAAAACACCTTTTGGGTCTTCATTTAAACTATTTGTATTTATTTAAACACTTAAAAATTCTCTCAAATTCTCTCTTAGGTTCTTGGGTAAATGAAGGCTAGGGTTTCATCTAGAGGATTACTTTGGGGCTTGTATGGATGATTTGTCTCCATCATATCATAATCTAAGGCAAGATACTCCTCCCTCATTGTTAGTTCTTACTAAAGGCATGATTTACTTATGATTTTCATGGTTCAATTATTTTATGATTTTCGGTTTCCAAATATATGTTGTAGTTTTTTGGTTATAATGGTTGGTAATGGTTTTCCTATGTCTTTGACTTATGGTTTTTATATTATAATGATAGGTTGAATACTTGGTTGCATAGGAATGGTTAATTGGTGCTTGATTTTGGCTTTGGAAACACTATACCTCAACATGTTTGATAAAATGCCTATAAGAATGCGTTTACTATATTGTTGGACTTTTAATGGTTCTATTGCATGGAGTAACTTGGTAATGGAACCCTAAATGGTATGAATGGCTTGGATTGGTTAATTGGTAAGGTCTTGGTGGTCATGGTTCTGGTCTAATTAAGCATTCTTTTAGGGTACAAGGGAATCCTCTAAGAGAACATAATAATGAACATACTTGTGGGGTACATGGGAATCCTTCAAGCAACTAAATAATGTAATCTATGGGTATATGGGAATCCTTTCTCCTTTAAAATATTGGCTAAGGACATTTCTTGAAAGCTATAGTCGGTATGATAATACCATTACTAATAATCTTGGTTAATAATAAATGGATTGGTGGTCTTGGCTATGTGGTTACGATTTTAATTGGGAAATAATGCTGGGGTGTGATAGCTAGCCGTGAAGGTGTGAGTCCAATAGATGGACACTAAAAACTCATATTTGTCATATAAAGATTGGTCATGATGACCATATGTGATACATGAGAATCCCCTAAATTACACTTATACATATTTATCATGGACAGCGAAGGGTACTTGGGAATCCCATAGTCCTATGGTATCTTTGATTTGTGTAGCTATACACACCGGGGCCCGTCCAGGGGGTTACACTGGACCTATATAGCCCATGGGTAGTTCTAGGACGGTTAAGCTACATATACCAAGGTTAATGGTTTAAATGCATGCTAAAATTGATTCCTTTTTCCGACATGGATTATATATATATATATATATATATATATATTCATGGATACATGTGCATATGGTGGTTTGTTTTGTTTTTAAGGTTGGCATTATTTTATCTTATCCTGAGTACTTGCTAGTGTTCACCTCGATATTAGCTATTAGATTAAAGCAGTAAGCTTCTATACTCCGAAAGTCTATATTTTATATTATGGACATCTTTTCATACTTTAGTTATTTTATGGATATTTGTTTTGGCTATGGTTGGGGGGCATGTCCTAACTGGATATGGTTTTTCTTACAGTTAGAGGATTTGTGGACCTACTATGGGTCAGAGCGCTGTCAGTAGTGGTGTTAGCCTTAGTATTGGCATTGGTACTGGGGCTAATACCATTTGATTGAATTCATGATTTTCCATCCTTATATATTATGTTATGGATATGAACTCAATTTTTATATTAGTTTGGTTATGGCTATAGGTTGGTATTGGATGGTTGGAATTATTTGGGTTGGTCATGGTTATAGACCTATCCTAGAGTTTGGAATTGTAATAATACATTATCTTGTTATATGCTCGAACTTCTTCCAACACAGGGTTTATGATGGTTGTTTGGGTTGGGTATTGAGGGTGTCCTTCGTCCCCAGTCGGACTTGGGATACCCATTATGATAAGCCCTAATTCGGGTCGTGTTAATCATGATCGTATTGATTTGAGTTAGCAGATAGGTTGAGATCTTGGAGTCGGAGTTTCCCTCTATCCTTCTATTATCTATATTTAGTCTTTACATTGTTTATTGAGACTGAGTTGTATTTGACTATCACTGTACTTATGTTCTTTTTTAATAGCTTTTATACCCACACTACTACGTTCTGGGTTGTTATTTCTTTCTTATCTATATTTTAGACTATTGTTATTATGTGAATTACTGTTGTATGTCCTTATCTGTAAATTTTCAACTATTATGCCATCTTTCTACCAAATTAGCTCATTGCTTCTAGCTTCAAACTATGGTTCAGCTTACCTAGTGCCAGATAAAGTAGATGTCATTATGACTCGTAAGTTGGGTCATGAAAAATTGGTATCAGAGTGCTAAGTTCCCCAGTATTGTTGGTACAAGAACAAGTGTCTAGTAGAGTACCATGGATCAGAATGATAACTTTGTTTTCTTATCCTCAGGAGGCTATAAGACATTCTTAGTAGTTCTTGAATTCTTTATCTCATTTTGTTTTAAGAGTCTTAATTAGTTTCTAAAGACTCCTTTGTTCTTACTCTTCTGCAATTGGTTTCTAAAGGTTTCTTTGGTCTTAGTCTTCTGTAGATGGCTAGGAAATGTGCTACTACTATATAAGATGAGGACCTCGATCTACTCCTAGGGATCTTGTCATAATTCATGTACGACCTAAAGGTCGAGGATAGTCTATATATATAACCCCATCCAGGGAGCATGATAGGGGTCTTTCCCAGACCCTATTCCTGCCCTTGAGTCAGAGATTCCTTCGACCCAGCCAGTGGTAGTCCAGGGTTTATTTCTTCTTCACTGCTCAAGGATCTATTGATTTAGCTCTTGGGATTAGTTGGTTGTGCACCGTATGATGGTTCACAATTATGGATTAGAGCTATACTATGGCGGAGGCATAGCCTATAGTTGTGACTCCCAAAGTTGAGGTCTTACCTGCTTCTGCGGCTGCTCAACTAGTAGTTTCTTAATCGATTGTTGCCTATCCTACAATGTCTATTAATGAGCAGAAAATACTAGGTAGATTGTTGGGGTTGGCTCCGCCTAGGTTTTCTAGTGCACTGGGTGAGAATTCTTAAGTTCCTCATTGCTTGCAAGGATAAGCTACGTACTAGTTGAGATAGGCTATATTTTTGTTGTATTTGGTGGCTCGATATTAGTTGAGAGGTCATCTTTATTCCAGACCAACTTGATCACCTCCTATGTCATGGACTCAATTCTCTAAGGTCTTCTTAGAGAAATATATGCATCATTGCGTTAGTTATCATTTGAGGTATTACTTTTCAAGATTGGAGAAGCGCTTCATAATTGTTGTGGAGTATGAGATTCAATTTTATGAGTTGGCTAGGCATTCCACATCTATTCTGACTATCGATTATGAGTGGGTTTGATGCTTTGTTCGGAGATCGAGACTTCCTCATTGTATGGCTACACATATTTTGGTTACTACTGTTAGGTCTTTTATTGAAGTTTTTAATCATGCTCATGTTATGAAGGAGATGATTATTAAGTCCCAAGGGTGAACAATAAGAGTCCATGATATTAGAGTAGCTTTAGTGGGAGCTATAGTGACTCTTGGTCCAGAGGCAGTGCTTCTCAGGGTCGGTACCCATCTTGCTAGACTTATCAACATCAGGGTCAGTCTACTAGGCCTATTAATGCCTCTCTTTAGGTCACTAATAGAGGCCAGTCTAGTTTTTGTGATTACCCTGGCTAGAGTAGTGGTCTATCTTCGGGGTTATCTTCTAGTTATTCTAGCCATAGTGGTTATTATAGGTTAGTCGGCTATTTGGTTTTAGTGTAGTGCTTGGGGTATGTTATGGTTGGGAGCCTTTGGCTATTTCTTGAAATAGTGCCCTAATCATACTCCCTAATCATACTGCGAAGGTTCTAGTCATTTAGAATGTTCCACCAATTAGGGTAGTTTTGCCTTTAGTTAGAGATGATTTGTATGGTCACTGGGGTGATCTCCAGGGTGGTCTTAGAGGTCCTTAGGCAGGTAGGACAGGAGATAAGTTAGGATCCTAGCTAGATAGCAGACGTGGTTAGTTGTATGTCTTACCTTCCAGACCTGAAGGTGAGTCTTCAGATATTATTATCATAGCTACAGTTTCAGTGTGCCATCATTTAACTTTTTCTATATTTGTTTCAAAATCAACTTACTCTTATATGTGTGCCTATTATGCCCCATAGTTAGAGTTATCCTGGGATTCTTTTTCTTTCATATTGTGTATATCTACTCTCATAGGTGATTCTTTAGTAATGGATCAGGTTTATATGTGTTATGACTGTTCATGATTGTTTGAGTGATTAATACTCAAACTGATCTTATTATACTATACATAGTAGATTTGATATGATTCTGGGCATGGACTGGTTCTCCCATTATCATGTCATCTTAGATTGTTTTCCAAAGATCATCACCTCAGCCATGCCTGGCATACCTCCAGTTATGTGGTAGGGAATGATTAACCATGAGCCGATAGGTATTATTTTGTATATGCAGGCTAGGAGACATATTTTTAGGGGTTGCGAGTCTTATCTCACTTGTTTTCATGATGTTAGCCTAGAGAGTTGATTTCTTGACTCTGTTCCTATAGTTTACGAGTTTCCTAATGCTTTTACTACAAATCTACCTACTCATCCTTCTGAGAATAACATTTAGTTTGTTATTATTCTTGAGCTGGGTACCCGGCCTATTTCTATGGCACCTTACCGTACGACTCTTACCGATATTAAGGAGTTGAATTCTATGGTTTAGGATCTTTTAGATAGATTTTTCATTAGATTGACTATGTCTCCTTGGGGAGCTCCTATCATGTACATGAAGAAGAAAGATTGTTTCTTGAATTTAGATATTGACTATAGGAAGCTTAATAAGGTGATGATGAAGAACCTATATCTTATGCCTCACATTGATTATCTATTTGACTTGCTTCAGGGAGCAACAATTTTCTTTAAGATTGACTTTAGGTACTATTACCATCAATTGAGGATTCGGGATAAGGATATCCTAAATATAGTTGTTAGGACCCATTATAGTCATTATGAGTTCCTGGTGATGTCTTTTAGGTAGACCAATGCTCCAACTGCATTTAGGGATTTGATGAACTGAGTGTTTAGACCTTCTTTGGATTCCTGCATGATTATGTTTATTGATGACATTCTTGTGTATTTGAGGAGTAGGGAGGAGCATATGAAGTATTTGAGGATTATGCTCCAGACTTTTAGAGAACATAGGCTTATTGGCAATTCTCTAAATGTGAGTTCTAGCTTGATTTGATGATGTTCCTAAGACATGTGGTTGCTAAGGATGGGATTATGGTAGATCTAAGAAAGAATGAGGCTATTCGTGATTGGGCAAGGCCTACACCTCCATCCAAGGTTTTTAGCTTCATTGTTTTGGCTAATTACTACAGGTGGTTCATTGAGGTTTTTTCTACTATTGCATCGCTAATGGACAAATTGAATCAAAATTAGGTTCCTTTCTGATGCTCCTAGGAGTGCGAGTCAAGTTTAGGAAGCTCAAACGGTTTCTCACTTTATCCCCTAGCTCTTCCTGTCGTGGCTGAGGGAATCACCTTGTATCGTAATTTTTGGGTGCTGGTTTAGGTAGTTTTCTAATGTAGTAGGTTTAAGTTAATGCTTATGCATTGAGGCATATGAAAGTGCACGAGTGAAACTACCCCACTCATGATTTGGATTTGGCGGTGGTAGTTTCACACTTAAGATTTGTAGGTATTATTTTCATGGCATACATTGTAAGATGTTTATGGATCATCATATTCTTCAACATCTTATGACCCAAGGAGAGCTTAATTTTAGGCAGTGTAGATGGATGGAGTAGCTTAAGGATTATGACATCTCTATATTGTATCATCCAAGCAAGGCGAACATGGTAGCGGATGCCTTGAGCTAGAAGGCAGAGAGTATGGGTAGTTTGTTTTGTATCTTAATTTACCAGTGGCCATTGGCATTGGACATCTAGTCCTTTACCAACTTGACGGTGTGACTTGATGTTTTAGACCCTAGGAGGATTCTTTCTAGAAATGAGGCAAGGTCTCCTTTATTTGAGTATATTTGGAGTCGTCAGTTTGAGGATTTAAGACTTTGTATCATCCATTTTTAGGTGTTGAGTGCAGAGTCCAAGAGGCTTACCATTGATTTTGAAGGTTTTTTGAGATTCGATGGTTGTATTTATGTTTCGAGGGTTGAAGACTTGATTCAATTGATTTTGAGTAAGGCTCACAGCTCCAGATATTCTATCTACCTATGTACAACTAATATAATATAGATTTAAGGCCGCATTATTGGTGAGTATTATGTCAAGAGATCTGGTGGACTTTGTTGTTCATTGCCTATGTTGTCAGCAGGTGAAAGTCAAGCTTTAGAAACCTAGTGGCTTGATTTATAGATTATCCATTCCCGAGTAGAAGTAAGGTAGATCACCATGGACTTTGTTAATGGGTTGCCTCGCTCTTCTCATGGTTCTTATGGTATTTGGCTTATTGTGGATCTATTGACCAAGTTGACACATTTCATTCCTATTCAAACGTCCTTCAGTGCCGAGAGGTTAGCCGATATCTATGTTCATCAGATAGTCTATTTGCTTGTTTATCTAGCATCTTTATTGTACTTTTATTATGATTTAGCTCAGTCAGTCGATGATGCCTACTGAGTACCCATGGCTTTGGTACTCATACTACATTTTTGTACCTTTTTGGAGCAAATTTGTGTACTAGTAGTCACCGTTGACGCTGCCATCGTGTTGATCAGAGTTCAGATATAGGGTACGCTCCCAGAGCCAGAGTTTCCCCTTTTTCCTTCTTCTATTTATGTCAAGTCTTTCATTATTCGAGATGGATTTGTATTGACTATTATAGTACTTATATTTCTTTAGCTAGTGGATCTTGTACTGACACTACTAGGTCATGGGATGTTATTGTTATCTTATCTATCTTTTAGACTATTATTATTGCTTGAATTATTGTTGAAAGTCTAGTAATTTCATGGATTTTATGCCTTTCTCAGCTAAATTAGCCCATTGTTCATAGCTCTGAGCTAGGTTTAGCTTACCTACTAGTGAGATAAAGTAGGTACCACCATGACTCGTAAATAGAGACATGATAAATGACACAACCCTATAGGGGCCTTGTCGTAAAGGGCATCCTAAGTCCGATCGGGACCGGTGACCACCCCCATTATCTAGCCCAACCTCCAGCCGCTTGCCTGAGTCAGTTGAATTCCAAAAATATCGCAAGATAGTATAACTAGACGAGGACTGACTTTGGGATGGGTCTATTCCTAGACCAGCCCTACCAAGTTATCCCGTCACACCAGACTATACCAACAAAACCACCAAGCTAAACCAATACTAAACCAAGGGCCATAAACCTGGCCATAACCAAATGAGATCCAAAACATAATATGATTAATCCCAAAATGAAATTGTAATGCCCCGAGAGTACATCCTGGATGCCACATGGTGCTTAGACCTCAAAGGACCACAAGCTAACCCATGACTGATATCTGTTGTGATCACTAAATAGTAATACTGAAATAAATGCGGAATTAAGCTGAATTGCCATAAGGTTCAAAATCTAAATTCGGATAAATAATAACATCTACTAAAAACATCTGAAAACTAAACACTGTCTGAAGTAGTCTAGTCTGAAAGGATCTAACTGAACTGTCTGAATATGGAGTTGATGGGACAATCCCCCAACTAACTCCAACTACTGATCTACTGATAAACTAGATTACTAAAATAAAAGAATTCCCTCGATAGATGAGGACTCATTACTAAATCGGCAACTGCTGACTAGATCTGTCTACGCACGGGCAAGAACCTGAGCGTCCAAACCTATGATATGAGACATCATTCCTATCTACCAGGTGAAATCTCATAACCTATGATGGCTACGTAGTTCTGGAACTTAGGTATTACTTCTAGGGACCCAGTCCTAACTAACGGGTAAGCCCCCATCCCTAGGCTCGCTCGGTGCTAAATCCTACTCCCAACTGAAAGACACTAAACTGATTATACTGAACTGGATTGGACTGATACTGAGTTTACTGAGTTTTTCTGAGTTTTGTAACTGACTTAGTTCTGTAACTAACTGAGAGTACTACTGGTCGTGACATGACTGATACTATTTTGTAACTGACACTGGCTCTAGGTAAACAACTAAATTGTTGGGTATTAATTACCCCCCCCGGACTTGATTGCATGAAAAGTAAAGCATCACATGATCTTGCAAAGCATAACAATGTACACATGTTCATATTTCATCTATAGAGACATTTTATCAAACACTTGTAGGGCATAAGCTTGTACATATACTAACATGTCATGATTTCATCACTTTATTCACATGGACATTCTATCAAACACTTGTGGAGCACAACTTCATGCAAATAATCATGGATAATATATAAACATGGCAACTACAGTGCCCAAACTTATAATTTCATGGGTATAGCATGTAATTCATATAATTCCCCATAAAATACTAATCTAATTTGATGAATCTTATAATAATCATATAGTAAACCCAATTAAGATCATAGACACATTAATCACTTTGCAAATTCAAGGGTCTATCAAGATAATCATATATTCATCACAGATGCTATTCAATTTCATGAACTTGCACTTAAATCATGGATTTAAAACCCAACTAATATCATGAACATGAATTCAATCTAATTCAAATATGGAACCTCATAATTCAACAATCTTGTAGTTTTAAAAAAATGTATTCGTGGGCTCTATGGGTGAAAGGAACCCATAGATAAACACCTAAAATATCTTGAATTGTCAATTCTTGAAGACTCTTGAAGGAATTCTTAGGCTTGTTCTTGATTTCTTGAAGCTAGGGTTTTTTTTCTTGAGAGAGAATGTCATTTTGATTTGGGGAAAACTATTAAACAATGAGTTCAAAATATTTTTAGGGCTTAAATATCACACCTGGGCTGATTAAAATTATTGGAAAGGACTAATTTAACCATAGACGAAACTTTGGATTTCCATCGAAAATTTCTAAAATTATCCCCTGACGCAACGCGATGCTATCATGCCTTCTCACTGGAAATTGACATATGAGAATTTGTCTTGTGGCGCGACACGACACAATCATGGTCCCTCACCGAAAACTGACAACTGGGAACTGGGACATCAGCGCGACGCGATGGTATCGCGAGGGAACACTGAAAAATGATAATTGTGAACTGAGTTTATCGAGAGACGCACCAATATCGTGATGGAGCACTGGAAAGTTACAATTTCCATTTGGCTTGGCTCCGCGATGCGCAGACATTCCAGGTGGTACACTGCTTTACAAAAATGGCTCTAACTGTGCACCCGGGCATCGAATTTGGATGAATTTTATATCGTTGGAAAGCTAACTGAATTTCCTACACATTGGTGAGCTGTAAATTGAAAAATACTGAGTATTTCAAAAATTTTATACATAATAACTCATGGACTGAGAGTTAATTTAAGCTAGGGAAATATGGGATATTACAGAAATACAATGGAACAGCGAGAAATTATGTCCAATGATGGAAGCCCTAATAGCAATGCCAATATTAAGGCTGACACCAATACTGACCCCGTCCATTCCAACCCATAGCAGTACCACAAAGCCACTGGCCAAAATAATAACCAAATCTGGTTGGGATATGCCCCCAATCATAGCCAAAACCAATATCCATAAATAAGTCAAAGTATGAAATAACATCAATGAAATGGAGACTTTCGAAAAGATGGAAACTCACCACTTCAATCCAAATACTGACCCCGAAGTCTGTATCGCTAAGCAGGAGGAGTGGAACGGCCAGTTCCTACATCGCGTGGGGAAATAATGCCCGAAGATGGGTTATCGGGTCAGCGCTAGCATGAACTATTAATAAGGATGAAATAAAGCCATTTATAAAACCAAGTAAAAACCATCCATATGTACACCACCATACAAATATATATAACCATGCCGGGAAAGGGGGACTGGGTTTAGCATGCTATTTAAAACTTTACCTAGGCTATGTAGCTTTGCTATCCTAAGCCACCCACGATCTATATGGGTTTGGCTCACCCTGCTGAAAGGGCACCAGTGCGTGAAGCCACACGACAAAGGAAGAAAACATAGGATGATAGTACATGCCCTAAATATAAAGTGTGACATCATGCATACGGTCATTAGGACGAAACCTCACATCAGCAAATATGAGTTTTCAGAGATGATCTCCCCGGGATCTCCACCTTCCACGACTTTGCTACACGTCCCTCCTTTATACACAATTAAAACCATTTTCCAACCAAACTAATATTCTATCTTTTATTAACCAAGTCTATTAGTAGTGGTATCGTCATAGCAACAATAACTTGCAAGTATTATCCATAGCCAAACCTTAGAGGGTTCCCACGTACTCTATATGATTTTCAATTAAATACAACCATGGTAACCAAGGCCTTTCCAATCCATTAAAAACCATTTAAATCTTTCATATTATTTAGGGTTCCATTACCAAGTTTAAACCATGCATAAGTTCCATCGAAAAACCAATATTTAGTGAAATCATTGTTAAAGGAATTTTATCAAACACATTAGGGGCGTAGTATTTCCAAAACCAAAGTCCATTTCCAAAGAACCATTCCAATGCAACAAATTATCCAAAACCACCATTAATGCATATAAAAGCATAATTAAAAAATAGAAAAACCATAACCAAGCATTTATAACCAAAACCCCCAAATCATAGTTGAAAACCTAGAATCAATCAACAATGAAATCATAAAAACATTATATAAAACCATGCCTTTAATTGAAACTAACAATGAGGAAAGAGAACATGCCTTAAACCAAGAAGATCATGGAGATAAATCACCAAGACAAGCCCCAATTTATTTCTTAAGATTAAACCCTAGCTTTCTTGCCCAAAAGCTTTTGACAGAATTATAGAGTATTTATGAAAAGTTTCTAAGTGTTAATGAATAGAATAATAGGGTACATAGCCTCCCAAGTGAGTAAGAAGTCATGGGACCTTATTAGGATAAGTGGACAACTGTCCAGAATATCCCCACTTAAGTTGCACAAAATCCCATCACAGGGGTACGACTTACCCTTACGAGTCTTACCTTTCGATACAAGTGGTACCCACCACTCGTATCCTAAGAATTCTCCTTGGACCCAACACAGTCTAGTGTATGACTTATCCTACCCAAGTCTTATCGACAACATATGATTCGTACCCTTTACTCGTATCCCTGTCAAATAGAATAACATGAGGTTTGAATACTGTCCACCATACGAGTCATGGGTATGACTCGTACCCTAGCTTACAGCTCACGTTAAGCCACTCGTACTCAGATCCAACCTAGGTTACAAAGTTTAAGGTTAAGTAAGTAAACTAAAAAATCCATATCCAACCATACCACTCGTACCTCCAAGTCGTACCTATTCTAGTGACCAAAATCAATCCCACCAACTAACACTGGTCAGCATACGACTGGACCATACCATTCAAACCCCAAAATACATCTTGTACCTATGAGTCGTGTTGGGTACCAAAATAAGAATTCCAGGAAATTTTCTATGGTCCAGAAGCCAGGGTGTTTCAGTCTCCCCCACTAAGAACATTCGTCCCCGAATGACGGATAAGGTAGGGGTAACCAAAAACACAAGTGATTTGCATTATCAAATATTTTCCTAACCTT
The DNA here is from genome assembly GCF_002878395.1 of Capsicum annuum. NCBI lineage: Eukaryota > Viridiplantae > Streptophyta > Magnoliopsida > Solanales > Solanaceae > Capsicum > Capsicum annuum. The sequence continues at coordinate 1,705,018 of NW_025816951.1, read as the reverse complement.
TAACAAAGTTTTAAAACAAAGAGGCCAAGATATTAATCTTTCCTTTAATGAAATCAGAAAATATAGATGTGTTGAAGACACATACCTTTCGAACGAATCCCAAGAGTAGAAAACAGATGCGGATACCTGGACTTTATGTCCTTCACCGCTTCCCATGTAGCTATTTCCACCTTATGGTTCCATCTTAGAACCTTAACCAAAGCCACATCCTTGGTTTGGAATCGATGAACCATCCTATCCAAGAGCACAATTGAGACATTTTCATAAGATAGAGAGTCTGAGATACCAAACCCCTCAAAAGGAAAAACCTAAGAAAGATCACCAAGATATTTCCTCAACACGGAGACATGAAATATTGGATGATCCGAGCTCAATCTATAAGGCAACTTTAATTTATTAAAAACATAACAAACCCTCCTTAAAACCATATAAGGACCTATATGCCAGGGACTGAGCTTCCCCTTTTTACCAAACCGCACTACTTCGTTTATGGGATATACCTTGAGAAAAACCTTATCCCCAAACTCAAACTCCAAGTCTCTACGCCTAACATCCGCATATGACTTTTGGCGACTTTGGGAAGCTTTAAGCCTATCCCAAATCACCTTCACCTTTTCCATAGCTTGGTAACCAAATCAGGGCCAAACATATCCACCTCCCCAAGCTCAAACCAACCAATAGGAGATCTACACCTCATACCATACAATGCCTCAAAAGGAGCCATACTGATACTAGAATGATAGTTATTATTGTAAGCAAACTCCACCAAAGGTAGATGCTCAACCCAACTGCCACCGTAATCAACCACATATGCCCAAAGCATACCCTCCAATGTCTGAATAGGTTTTTTCATTTGCCCATCAATTTGAGGATGAAAAACAGTACTCACACTCACCTTAGTACCTAATTCCTTCTGAAAATACCGCCAAAAGTGGGATGAGAAATACATGCCATGATCAGAGATAATCAAAACAGGTACCATGCCATGATCAGAGATAATCAAAACAGGTACCCCTTGTAGCTTCACAATCTTCTTAAGATATGGCTTTACATAATCCTCTACCAAGAAGGTAGTCCTCACTGGTAAGAAGTGAGCAGACTTTGTTGTCCTATCCACGATGACCCAAATATAATCATATTGATTCTGAGACTAAGCAAGACCAGTTATGAAATCCTTATTAATTACCTCCCATTTCCATTTGATCAAAACAATCTCTTGATACAATCCACTAAGTTTTATGTGTTCAACTTTAACTTGTTGACAGACCAAGCACTTGGCCATAAAATTGGCCATATCCCTCTTTATACCATTCCAACAATACATCTCCTTGAGATCATGATACAGCTTTATAGAATCGGGATGAACAACATAGCGAGACTCATAAGCCTCAACCAAAATCCTTTGTCGCAAATCATCGACATCAAGAACACACAACCTTTCTTGGTACGGTAAAGTATCATTACCACTGATCTCAGACACCATCACCTTTCTCCCACCAACAATGCCTTTGATTTTCATCAAGACAGGATCTAACACTTGCTTCTCCTTAATCTCTGCACCAAGAGACCATTGAACTACTTCTTGTACCATTACACATCCATCCTTGGAGTCCAAGAGGCAAAATCCAAGATTATCCAAGAGGTGAATATCCTTCAGCAATTCCTACTTTCCTTCCTCCACATGATCCAAACTCACCATGGATAACCTACTAAGAGCATCAACAATCACGTTATCCTTACCTAGGTGATAGTGAAGACTCATATCGTAGTCTTTAAGAAGCTCCAACTATCTCCTCTTCCTGAGATTGAGCTTCTTTTAAGTGAACATATATTATAGACACTTATGATCAGAAAAGATGCCCACATGTACACCATACATATAATTCTGCCATATTTTTAAAGAAAACACAAATACCAGCAGTTCCAAATCATGAGTAGGATAGTTCTTCTTATGTACCTTCAACTGCCTGGAAGCGTAGGCAATCACCTTCCCATAATGCATCAAAACACAAATAAGACCTACCCAAGATGCATCAAAATAGATCATGAACCTATAATTGCTTTATGGAAAAGTCAAAATTAGAGCTGAAGTCAGCTTGTCTTTCAACTTCTCAAAAACTCCTCTCACAAGAATTCGACCAAGAAAAATTAACCTTTTTCTAATTCAACTTAGTCAAAGAAGCAGCTATCATCAAAAAGCCTTCCATAAATCGCCTATAATACCCAGCCAAGGCCAAGAAGCTTCGAATGTCAGTTGGATTCGTGGATCTAGGCCACCTCTTAACCATAGCAACCTTTTGCGGATCCACTATGATCTCCTTGCTAGAAATAATATGACCAAGAAAAGTCATAGAGTTCAACCAAAACTCACACTTAGAGAACTTGGCATATATCCGTTATTCATTCAAGGTCTGTAATACCACACGGAGGTGATTAGCGTGATGCACCTCACTTTTTTTAATAAACTAGAATGTCATCAATAAACACAATGATGAAGGGATCCAAGAATTGCTGGAAAACCCTGTTCATTAAGTCCACAAATGTCATCGGGGCATTAGTCAATCCAAATGACATCACCAAGAATTCAAAGTGCCTATACCAAGTAGGAAAATCCATTTAGGGATATCCTCCTCCCTAATCTTAAGCTAGTGATACCTAGATCAAAGATCTATATTTGAAAAGAACTTGACACCTTGCAATTGATCAAACAAGTCATCTATTCTTGGGAGAGGATACTTGTTCTTGACCATCACCTTATTCAACTGCATGTAGTCAATGCATATCCAAAGGGAACCATCCTTCTTGCACACGAACAATACCGGTGCACCCCACAAAGATACACTAGGATGAATAAACCCCTTATCCAGAAGATCTTAAGTTGCTTCTTAAGTTCCCTCAACTCAGCTAAAGCTATTCAATAAGAAAGAATATATATTGGATGACGGTTCAAAACCAATTCAACACCAAACTCTATTTCCCAATCTGAAGAAACACTAGGAAAATCATCTGAAAAGACATTAATAAACTTATTTTCTACCAAAACCAAATAAAAACAAGGACCTTTTGAGTTAGAATCTTTAACTCAGACCACGTGATAAAGAAAATCTTTAGAGATTAACCTATAAGCTTAAAGATAAGAAATAAACCTCCCCTTAGGAGCTAAGAAGCTACCCTCCTACTCTATAACCAGTTCATAAGGAACCTAAAGACAACCTTACGGGTTTGAGAATCCAAGAACCTATAACAAGAGTGTAACCAATCCATCCCTAGAATAACATCAAAATCCACCATATAAGTTCAAATAAATCCACCAAAGTCTGCCTACCACCAATAGATACCACACATCTCCTATAGACTCTCTTAGTAATAATTGAGTCACCTACTAGGGTAGAAATAGAAAAAGGATAAAAAATAACCTAAGGATCAAAACTAATACATACAACCACAAATGTGGTCACATAAAAAATAGTGGATCCTAGATCAAGAAAACAATACACATCAAGAGAAAAGAGTTGTAACGTATCAGTAATGACATTAACCGGTGACTCAGATTCCAACTGAGATGCAAGAGTATATAGCCTATTCCGACTAGCACTAGAACCAGGAGCAATAACAGAAGTAGATGCGGCACCAACGGGTGCAAGAGTAGAATTTGAAGCCACTAGTACCTTATTTTCTCTCGAAGCAACCTTATTAATTGAAAAATCCCTAAATCAATAGCTTGCCTATCCATACTTCAATCATTTGTCCCTCTCTGCATTGCACTAACCTCGATGAGGATGATTGTAGAACTGACAAAGAGGGTATGAATAAATTGAATGACTCCCACTCACCTGAGGTTGGGCACCTTGTGCCTAAAAATTGTCACCACCCTAATGACGCCTATCACACGACTGCTTTAGATAAAGAGAACTAGCAGTAGAGAAGGATCCAAAACTCCTCCACTTATTTTTCTGCCATTTAACTCCATCTTGACCACCTTGTGACTGAGCACCTCCTGATTAAAAAATCTACTTCTCTTACCCTGCCTATCTCCAAACTTTGCCTGTTTTCTCTTCTCATCCTCTAACTGCTGTATATGAACAATTAACCTACAAATGTCCATATCCTTAATCATCAAGATAGTCTTGCTTTCTAATATCAAATCTTGATTCAACCTTGAAACGAACCGTCTCATTCTCGCTCTCATGTCAGTCACCAAATCAGGAGCATTCCTTGACAACTGATGAAACTTCAAGGCATATTTGTTGACAAACATTCTCCCTTGCTTAAGAATCACAATCTCCTCTATTTTCACTTCCATTAGCTTTTGAGAAAATAAATGATCCAAAAAAGCACCAGAGAAGGCATCCCATAAGGATATGTCATCTACATCACTTCTATCCCTATCCTACTCTTCGTAGCATTGGTACGCAATATCTTTGAGCTAATAAGCTACAAAATTTACACCTTCCACATTAGTATCCCACATCACCTAGAATATTTTCTCCATTTTATCCAAGAAAACCTGAGGATCCTCCTACACCTTCACACCAGTAAAAGTATGAGGATTCAGTTTCATGAATTAACCAACCCTTGTGTCCTTAATAGACAACCCACCAGACGCATCCCACTCAGCCTAAGCAGCAACTAACTGAACAATAGTATGAATAGACTAGAAAAATTTTGCATTAGTCACATCACCCAAAAGAGGACTAGTAGGAACCAGAGAAACTCCAAAAATATTAAGGATAGGACCCTGAGATAGAAGACAAACTCCAAATGTAGGACATATCCCATCAACATTATCGCCAGATGGGACTGAAGAGTTTTTTTGTGTTCCAGATCATCAAGTCATGATATGAAAAGTTAACAACCAAGCATTAGAGAAGAATTCTAGGACTTAGACTCCAGGATTGATAAGGAATATAAAGAAAGTGAAACATTCCTAGATGCCTTGTGGTCTCTTTTATGATTGTGGCACACTACACACCCCTAAAAGAGACTCTACTTGACATGACTTTGTGGACTCCTGATTGACCATGAACCTAAGGACCTTGTCGTAATGGACATCCCAAGTCTGACCGGGACCGAAGACCACCTCTGTTACCCAACTCAACCTCTAGCTGCCTGTCTGAGTTGACTTAACTCCAAATATATTGCAAGATAGTACAAATAGGAACTGACTAACTTTGGGATAGGTCTATTCCTAGACCAACCATACCAACCAAACACCAAGCTAAACCAATACTGAACCAAGGGCCATAAACTAGGCTATAAATAAATAAGATCCAAAATATAATATGATTAACCCAAAAATAAAATACGATGGAACAGTGAGAAATTATGTCGAATGACGGAAGCCCCAATACCAATTCTAATATTAAGGCTGACAGCCTGACACCAATATCGACCCTGCCTATTCCAACCCATAGCATTACCACAAAGCCTCTAACCAAAAAAAAATAAAAATTCTACTGGGACATGCCCCTAACTATAGCCAAAACCAATATCCATAAGTAATTTAAAGTATGAAATAACATCCATGATATAGAGCCTTACGAATAGATAGAAGCTCACCACTTCAATCCAAATGATGACTTCGAGGTCCAAATCGATAAGCAGAAGGAGTAGAAAAATTGGTTCCTACATCGCGTAGGGATACAATGCCCGAAGATGGGTTAGTAGGTGAACACTAGCATGAACTTAGGATAAGGATAAAATAATGCCATTTATAAAATCAAGTAAAAACCATCCATATGCACACCACCATATATATATATATATAACGATGCCGAGAAAGGAGGACCAAGTTTACCATTCCATTAAAAACTTTACCTAGGCTATGTAGCTTCGCTGTCCTAAACCACCTATGGGAAATATGGGCCCCAGTGCGTAAAGCCACACGACCAGGGAAGAAAACCTGGGATGACAAGTACATCCCCCAAATATAAAGTATGATATCATGCACACAATCACTAGAACCAAACCTCACATTGACAAATATGAGTTTTCAGTTTAGATCCCCTTGATACCTCCACCTTCCATGGCTTTGATGCACATCCCTCCTTTATGACCAATTAAAACCATTTTCCAACCAAACCATTATTCCATCTTTTATTAACCAAGGTTGTTAGTAGTGGTATCTTCATACCAACAATAACTTGCAAGTATTAGCCATAGCCAAACATTAGGAGATTTCCATGTACCCCATATGATTAAAACCATGGCACCCAAGGCCTTTCCAGTCCATTAAAACCATGTAAATCATTCATATCATTTAGGGTTCCATTACCAAGTTTAAACCATTCACAAGTTCCATTGAAAAATCAATATTATAGTGAAAACACTATTAAAGGCATTTTATCAAACACATTAGGGGCATAGTATTTCCAAAACCAAAGTCCATTACCAAAGAAACATTCCCATGCAACCAATTATCCAAAACCATAATTAATGCATATAAAAGCATAATTAAAACATGAGAAAACTATAACCAAACATTTATTACCAAACCCCCAAAATCATACAACAATGAAATCAAAATATCATTGTATAAAACCATGCCTTTAATTGAAACTAACAATAAGGAAAGAGAACATGCCTTAAACCAAGAAGATCATGGAGATAAATCACCAAGACAAGCCCCAATTTATTCCTTAAGATGAAACCCTATCTTTCTTGGCCAAAAGCTTTTGAGAGAATTATAGTGTATTTAGTTAGAGTTACTAAGTGTTAATGAATAGAATAATAGGGTAAATAGCCTCCCAAGTGAGTTAGAAGTCATGGGACCTTACAAAGATAAATGGAGAAATGTCCAAAATACCCTCACTTAAGTTGCATAAAATTCTATCACAGGGATATGACTTACCCCCACGAGTCGTACCCTTCGACACGAGTGGTACCCACTACTCTAATCCTAAGTCTTTCTATTGGACCCAACACTTTCCTGTGTATGACTCATCCTTCCCAAATTGTATCGATAATATATGATTTGTACCCTTCACCTATATTCGTGGCAAGATAAAATCACAAGAGGTTTGAACACTGTCCACCATACGAGTTATAGGTACGACTCCTTCCCTAGCTTATGGCTCATGGTGACCTACTCGTAGTTAGAACCAAAATAGGTTACAAAGTTTAAGATCTAACTTACGTTACCAAGTTTAAGGTTTAGTTAAGAAACCAAACAATCTGTATCCAACCATACGACTCATACCACTAAGTCATACCCATTCCAATGACCAAAATCCATCCCGCCAACCAACACTAGTCAAAATATGACTGGACCATACCATTCATACCCCCACATACAACTCGTACCTATGAGTCATATTGGGTCCAAACACCAAAATTCCAGGAAATTTTCTAAGGTCTAGAAACCAGGGTGTTTAATAAATTTGTATCAGAGTCAGGTTTACTAGCATTATTGGAGAAACAACTAGTGTCTAATAGAGTCCCATGCATCAGAATAATGATGACCATTTCTTATCTTTAGGGGGCTATAGGAAATTCTCAGAATATATTAACTTCTTTCACGCATTTTATGTTAAGTGTCTAAGTTTGTTTCTAAATATTCCTTTAGTTTTACTCTTTTCTTGATGACTAGGACACGTGCTACCACTATATGAGATGAGGACACCTAGTCTGTAACTTGGGATAATATCACAGTCTATGGATGACCTAGAGGTTAAAGAAAGCCTAGATATGTAGCAACAACTGATAACATGGATAGGGATCTTCACCAGACCCTATTCATGCTCTAGAGCTAGAAATTCTTTTGCCTCAACTAGTAGTGGGATAGGGACCAACTCAGGCTCCATTGGGGTTTATTTCTTCTTTACTTTTCAAGGATGGTTTGGTTCAACTCTTGGAATTAGTTGGTGGTGCACCATCTAATGGTACACAATCTATGGATTAGACTGGTAGTGGTACTGAGGTGGGGGCATAGCCTATAGCTGCAGCTCCCAGAGTGGAGTTTCCTCCTGCATCGATGGTTTCTCAGTTGGTAATGTCTTAATCAGTGGCTGTCCAACCTTCTACGTCTTAGGAAAAGCATAAGATACTATCTAGGCTTCTAAGATTGACTCTACCTAGGTTTTCTGGTACACCGAGCAAGGAAGCCTATGAGTTCTTGGTTGCTTGCAAAGATAGGCTCTATAATTTTGGCCTATTCGAGACTCATGTTATGGACTATACTAATTTTTAGTAGGATTTGGCATGTTGACATTGATGGAGAGTCATGTTGGTTCCAGGCCAGCTAATCTCCCCTATTACATGGAGTCAGTTCTCTGAGGACTTCTTAGAGAAGTATAAGCCTCAAAGTCTTAGGGATAGTGTGAGAGATCATTTCTTGATGTTGGATCAAGGATCCATGACTATTATTGAGTATGAGGCTCACTTTAATGAGATGGATAGGCATGCTAAATTTATTATAATTACAGAGTATAAGAGGGTTTAGTACTTTGTTTAGGATTTTAGACTCCCTTTCCGTATGGCTATGCAGAGTTTGGTTACTGACTATTTCCTAAACTACACCTCCTTCGAAGGACAAAGCAGTCGATGTCAAAATATAGTAACCCAACTAGGTCGGGGTCGAACCCATAGGGAAGAGGTAAAATAGTCTCTCGAACTTACTAAATCACTAGGATGTGTAAAAAAATTAAATGAGGGATTTTTATTTGAACGGTAAAAATTAAAAAACTCAAATGCTTTTGGTTGTAAACAATCTGAAACAAACACTAGGCTTGTGTTTCCCTAACTTCTAACTCCATAGGCATATTGTGCTCAATCCAACCATTACATTGTTGTGCATGTAGAATCTGAAAAGTTATGTATCACCAACCGTCTCTCCACATACTTTGGTGAATTTCACTCATATCCTCTTTGTCTCAGAGTGTCACATTTCTAACCCTTGATTTGGATCCCAAATTAACTATCTCCTCTAGGTCTCAAGTTAATTAGATAAAGATAATTAGCTTCAAATTATTATTGTGATCTACTTTTCCCTATCTCTCTCTCTCTCTTGAGTTTGTAGTGAATACAAGTGGGTTTCTAATGCTTTCAACCATTACAAAATCAATAAAAGTGAAGAAAACCACAGTACATGTAGCAACAATGATTTAGAAGTATTGTATACTTCCCGTAAGTCATTAATCCGACAGGGTTCGCACAACCATAGCTAAGGGAACTAGATGCTCATAGTTGTGAAGCAATCCATAAAATTCAAAATTCAAAATAATATCACAATAATTTATGAAGAAAATCTAAACTCTCAAATTTAACAATAAACTAAAATCCAAGAACACAAGAATCCCAAGATCCAGAGCTAATCTAGGAATCAAATATGTGTTTATGAATAGTATGAGTGCGTAAAATAACTAAAAAACATCAAAGGATATTTATAGATTACAGGAAAACCCTAGGAAAACTTTTCGAAAAGTAGGTGCCAAGATCCAAACTCCTATAGGATATTCAACACTTTAAATCTTTTGGTACTTGTACTAGAACTTATGGTCTGTAGGCAGTACCTATGATTCGTAGGTTCCCGATCCTAGGTAGAAGGGCCAAAATTCCAACTTCTGAACCATTGAATCTCATCTTCTTGAAACTTGTTCTGGAACCTATGCTATGTAGGTAGTACCTACAGGACGTAGGTGCTCACGTAGCTGTCCAAAACTCAAGTTTTCAGTTCTTTTCTTCTTTTTAGCTCCCAGAACCTGGTTTCCTACAAACGAAACACAAAACACATCATATCTAAAAAAATAGCCTACTGCATGTCTTTGTAGTTTTAAGCGTCAAAAGTGCTATGAATCCATATTACATAAACACCCTCAACTTAGAACATTTTCTTGTCCTCAGGAAAATAAACACATCAAACAACACAACGACGCTTAACCAAGAGTAACCTATGGCAGTCAATCATAAAATTTAAGCTCAAGAACATTACCCACTCTAATTTTAATACTTCTAAACCAATTGTGTATATCAATGTAGCATAACAATGTGACACAAGTTAATCAAGATATGACATTACATTAGTAACAAACAATCATGCATATGTACAAGTTATACTACCCAAACAAATAAGCAGCTACCAACACAACCCATGTACCCTCACAATAAAGAAGTCCTACTCACTCTATGGAATCATGCATGTTAATGTAGGGACTATCATGAGACACTCACACTCACAAAAAAGCTCAAACAGCATGCAGAAAATACGATAGGCTTGCCTTTATTTTCTTTACTGTAGTTTTCAGACAAACGGGTTAGGATCACTATAGGACGTTACTCATCTTTTAATGTAGGCTTAGAGGTTGGTATGGTAAATATGGGAATTTAGTGACTAAGCCTCCTTTGTGCTACACTTACTTTACGGGTCCACTTATCAACTAATTTTCTTTTATTCCACCTTTATTTCTCTTTTTTTATTCTTTTAATGCACTTTCAGGTTGAGTGTGATTTCTTTTATTCTTTCTTTTTTTTTATTTTTTAATTCTTTATTTTTATTTTTATTTCTTTTTCTTTTTCTATTTTTTCAACCATACCAACCCTACTTTCTTTGCTCTTTACTCTTCTCCATACAAACATCAAATTACTCACACCTATGATAACCACCCTTAACTTAGGTGATTTGCCTGAGTTGAGATGTACAATGTCCAAGGAGGACCAGGGGCAAATAGGTTTATTGTAACAAAAATGGGAAGGTGAAAGGTAAAACAAGAAAAATAGTCCATATGGTCTCAAAGTACGGATCAAGGGATGCTTATTCAAATTTGGAAGGTCATTTAGGCTAAAAGAGGACTAAATTTAGGAACAGACTATGATCCTTTCCTAACCAACTATCCTACAAGCTAAGCAAGACTAACAAGGAAAGTTCTAGATTCAACTCACAAAGGAAACAAAGTAGAATCATACAAACGCATGGCATAGGATTGCATCACAAGTTGCTACCTATCCGGTTTATGCAAATTTTATCTATGATTATTATGTTCCTAATCCTAATGCCATAACGAGATTCACAATAGTCACATATATATATATTCACATATCACAGTTCAAAAATAAAATTAGGGAGGGGTATCCTTTTTATCAAAAAATATAAACAAAGTACATCAACTACCTTAGATACTTATTTTTCTACTAGTTACACAAAAACAAAACACAATACCAAACAATACACGATAGGACACAATTTTTCCTAGACATGCCAATTCAAAGATCATACCGTGGTCTATTGGAAAAGAAGAAAGACAAAAAAACCATGACAATTATGGTGTACCCCACCCCCAACTAGAAGACTACGCACTATCCCCAGTGTGTGACAACAATATTAAGCAAGGGAATGGGGACATACCTGGGACACACTAATTAATTTTACAATACCAGGTTAGGGTTAAAACCACTTCAAAAGTAACAAATTTGGAGAGAGTTAGCATTATCAAATTCCACCACCATACCCATTCACCCACATGTTCAAAACCATATTTAAAACATATAAAACCATAATTAAATTGTGGGAAAGCATTATTCAAGCGTAAGCATTCAAAACCCTCAACCCTTATTTCAAAATTATAATAATACCATGAAAGCCATACATTAAAACATGTATTTTAGTAAAATAACTACGAGGGTTGATACAAGCGTGATAAGAACCTCGAGCATAAGATATTGTCAAAGGTTCAAGCTTCAGAATTGACAAATAATTGAAGGCCTTTTGGAGCATTTTTGAAGCCTTGTTCAAGAGAAGATAAGAAGAGAACCTTTACACTCAAGAGGCACCTCAAGTGAAGGGTATAGAAAACATTTTACACACTAAAGTGACACTCAATAGGTGCCCCATTTTTCCTTATTCATTAAGGGTAGTTTTGGCATTTACTATGTAATAGTATAAATAGATATTTGAGCTCTTGTTTTCATTAGTTTTAAAGAATATTGAAAGATTAATATTTAGCTTGTAGTTCTTAGTCTCTTAGCTTAGTGTTAACCGAAATTTTAGTGTTTGAATGCAATTGAAGGGTTCTTCATTTGTGTTGAACATTTGGTAAGAAAGGTGTGATTGAGGGCGCGTGAATTCCTTTGGTTCACCTAAGAGTGAGGTTTAAATTACCATTGGTGAGGTGTGATTTATTTTTTGACACACCTTCTTTTTCTAATCATTGGTGAAAGTGAGGGTCTCTCTATCTATCTTTACTTTATGCATCTCTTCTTCATCTCCTTTCTTCTATGTGTTGTCTTCCTATTTAGTGTAGTTGCTGGTTTTTGAGTCTTTATTCCTTAAATTCGGTTTTATATTGCCTTTACATTATCATTTGGTAATAAATCCTTGCTTAGGGTTGTTTCCACAACTCTAATCCTTGGTTTTAGTGTCCCTATTAAGAAAATTGCAACAAAAAAGGGTCAAATCCGAAGAAAAATCACAAAAAAAGATAGATCTTGCTTTGCTTGTTATAGATCCAAAATTTCCAAGTTAGATCTACAAGTTTTTATTGTGTTTTGAAGGTTTCAAGTGTTAGATTCTTGTTCTCTAGAACTTAAAGTGTCTAGATCTAAGTTTATAGCAAGGTTTGGTTGAATTTGAGCTAGATCCACCATTGTTGTGCCTTGTTTGAAGCTTTTTAAGGTGAGATCTCATGGTACATATCTTTTTGTGGCATTTTTGTGGCTGATTTTCTGTTATTTGAGCTTTCCTTGACCCGAGGAACCTAGATCCAAAAGAAAAATTGAAGTTAGAGTTCATTTGCCTTGTGGTCAAACTTCGGTCAACTCTCTTGAATATTCATATTGTTCTTCACCATCTTCATATCTTGTTGAAGAAGAATATTCAAAAAGGGTGTTAGATCCATAAAAAGAAATAAAGAGAGTGAAAAAGTTGTTTGTACAAAAACATATTCCAAGAATATTCAAGTCTTCCAAAATGAAGAGGGGACAGGAGAAGATCAAAGTACAATTGAAAGTACAAGTGGGGGGGGGGGGGGACCATTGATTTCAAATCCATTTGAACTTTTAAAAAGGGCTCTAATCATCCATTTTCACCAAATTTTCGTGCAAGAACTCTCTTTAGTGGATATTTGGCGGAAACTACAAGTTGAAATTGGAAAATTTTGCAAAAATCGACAACTAACCAAATCGTGCCACATCATCACTAGTTGATCAACCTAATTAAGATCTAAACTAAATTTCTTAGTTTCTAATTTTTTATTATAGTTTTTTGTGTGTTAAACTCTATCACTAATTAGCAAGCTAGTAAGTACCTACTAGATTGATAATTAGTCTTGAGTCCGTTTTGTTTATGTCTTCACTTTTTTGGGTGCTTTTTTCATTGTTCAAGTCGTAATAATTTGTTGTTTCACGTCCATATATCATTTTTATTTGAGTCATATCAAACAAAAATTGATTCCGGGCCAAAACATATTCACCACTCATTCACTTACCAAGTATTGCCATGTCTTCAACACTTTTGAGACCAAGTGTGAGGTGAGATCCAAGTGTGAGTGTGGTGAGGTTTATTGAACTAACTTGTTTGTTCATTTTGTAGGTGATGTCTTTGCTGTTTTTTGCTTGTTCTTAGGTACTTTAATCATGGAATCCGAAGGTACGGCATCCCAACATTTGGGAAATGATGTTTTGAGAGCCTTGATGGCTCGGTTTGATTCACTAACTTGGGACTTGAAGGGTGATTTGGACAATGTGAAAGGAGAATTGGGTTCTTTGAAGGATGAGTTGGGTTCTTCGAAGGGTGAATTTAGTTCTTTGAAGGGTGAGGTGACCACCATTAGTGGGAGGCTTGATTGTGTTGAAAGTAAAAGGAAACCATGACCTTCTACTCCTAATCCCTACCATGCGTCTTCAAGTGTTCAAGCCAATAACTCCTAAATGACCATGACACCAAAAACCCTCCACCAAATGCTATACTCTCCACAACCCCCACAAAACCAAGTCCAAACACCTCTAAACTGAAACATACCAAGACCCCTACTTCCCCAAATGAACCAACTCCAACAAGAAGGACTCTGGAACTCCATTTCCACCACCAAAACTGAATCTCCAAGTACCAAATCCCTTTGAGCAAAGACCAATTACCCCACATAACCAAACACCTCCACAGAATTCTTACTACCAAATGCAAAGTCCCATGAATCAAAGACCTTACCCTCCACCACATGAAATGCCACAAGTTCAAGCTCTAATTAACTAAATGCCTTATAACCATCCACAAAGACCTAAAATATAAAACCCACCCATCTAAATTAAAGATCATGATAGAGGGGATCAAGAAGCTTATGAGGTTCCTAGTGATGACTATTTGTTCGAGGAAGAAAAAAGGGAAAGGTATAATAAAAGAGGACCTTTAGGGAGAATCTGAGGACAAGAGGCAAGGCATGTCCATGATAATCATCATGGAATCTGAGACATTAGCATCAATTCAATCAAGGTTGGAATTCCAATTTTCAAAGGTGAGAGTGATCAGAAAGTTACTTAGCTTGGGAATCTTCTTATGAAAAGCTTTTTCAAGTGAATGACCTTTCTGAAGAGAAGAAAAGTTGATATTCTATTGCTTACTTTGAAGGATATGCAAACACTTGGTGAGATTACACCAAAAGATTTGGTAATGTGTCGATTGGTGGCCAACCACCCCTTGGGAAGAGTTAAAGAGATTAATGAGAGAGAGGTATGTCCCAGAATAATATAGACATGAGCTTCATACCAAACTCTACAATTTGATGCAAGGAAGTAAGAGTGTCATGGCCAACTACAATGAATTCCAATAACTTATCTTGAAACTTGATCATAGAAGGGAAGAAGTTCACCATGACATCATTCATTTCAAGGTAGGATTGAACAAAGACATCTCTTCTCGTATGACTCTTCATAAGCTTGAAATAGTGGTCAAAGTCTTTCAAGAGGCCATGGAAATTGAGAAGGAGAAAATGAAAAGGTACAAACCAAAGGCACCCTATACTCCTATGGGTTGGTCCAAGAAAAGAGACATGGTTTCGGCATCTATGGCTCCTTCTCAAGCAGCAACCAAGTCTTCCCAACACCATCCTCCAAAACTTGAAGGTAAATCAACTTTTACATCTCATTCTAAGGGTCTACAATATTCAAATGTCAAGGTTGGGCTCATAGGGCAAGTGAGTATCCTAACTGGTGTAATGTGATCCTAAAAGAGGGGAAGTTATAATATATTGGTGAAGAAGTTGAGTTGGAAACTGTAACGCCTAGAGTTTGTACCCCGGATGCTACACGATGCTCATAATCCCAAAGGACCACAAACTAACCCATTACTGTACCTGCTATAATAACTGAATAATAATACTATAAATATTTAGAAATTAGGCAAAAAAATTTCATAAGGTTCAATGCTGAAATAAAACTGAACACGGTATAACAATACCAAAACTAAAATATTTGTCTGAAAAATACTCTAATCTGAAAAACTTTTACTGTCTAAATAATGGAGTTAATGGGACAAGCCCCCAACTAACTCCAACTACTGAAAACTGTATTGATAAACTGAAATACTGAAGAAAATAATCATGTCCTCAAACTAAAAGGACTTACCACTAGCTTTGATTGATGAAGATCTGATCTACTAAGGGTGCTCGGGAGCCCGTACATCTAAACCAATGATATAAGACATCATAGTCTAAGAGAAAGGTATGCTTCAGTACTTTGAATGTACTGGTATGCTAAGTGAGGTAGGATGAAATGGATGGGTTCATATGCATGAACAAGACTGAATGACATGAATATAACTAAATTAGAGTACATAAATGAATATGTTTACTATAACAGAGATCATGGTAACATTGGATACTTAGTTCTAAATTACTGATTTACTGATATTTGAGTTTACTGATATTGTGTAGCTGATAATTGAGTGACTGTATCTGACAGTCTTGATTCTATGGAACTATACTATGTTTTGTACTGAACTGCGTGACTGTGTCTGATAGTACTAATTCTGTAGAACTAAACTGAGTTCTATTCTCAGATTGAGTCTAAAACTAAAATTGTTGGAGTTAATCATCTAAATGACATGCCCCTTTATTAATAGATTGGGGTACAACATGTAACCCTAGTTGGAAGGGTGTCAGTACTATGCCATGGGTAAAGACAAGCTATAAGTTAACCCTCTCTGACATGAAGCTCTTTTGTCAACCCTTGCTGGCAGGAAACTAGTGTGAGATATATCAACCCTAATCTGGCAAGAAGATATATCAACCTGCACTGGCTACATAGTTCTGTAATGCATGGATTGCTACTAAGTTTCAAACCCTCTGCTGGCAGGAATTCCCCCATCCCTAGGTTCGCTCGGTGCTGAATCCTACTCCTAACTGAATAGAAAATGAACTGATTTCCTAGTTCATACTAGGCTTGACTGAACTGTTACTGATTTTACTAAGTTCTGTTGACTGACAGAATACTACTAAATTCTATTAGTTGACTGAGTTTACTGAGGTCTGAATTGAATACTGAACTAGACGGGACTAATACTGAGTCTACTGAGTTCTCCTGAGCCTTGTAACTGATTGAGAGTACTACTGATCGTGACTTGACTGAGATTATTCTTTAACTGACACTGCTCTAGGTAAAAAACTAAATTGTTGGGTATAAATACCCCCAGGACTCGATATCATGAAAACTAAAGCTTCATATGATCTCGCATAGCATAAAAATGCACCCTTTTTCATGGTGCGTCTATAGAGGCATTTTATAAAACACTTGTATGGAATGAAATAGTATACATACTACCAGGGTATAATCATATTATTACATTCACATGAGCAATTCATCAAACACTTGGATGGCATAGTATATGCACATAATACTAAACAATATGTGAGCATCATGATTCAATTTCCAAATTCACAATTCCATGGGTTTCAATATGAAATCACATGATAAATCACACATATCAAATAATTCTACATCATTCTAGAAATAAATCATGAAATAGAAACCCAATTGTAGCAATAATCATGAATACACTTTGATTTCAAATCATGAAAAGCATGAAATCAAGCTACTTGAAGTTTAAGAGAGTTTCTTGGACTCCAAGGGTGGAAGAAACCCTTGGATGAACACTTCACATACCTTGGTTTCTAAATTCTTGAAGAACAATAGTGAAATCTTGATCCTTGGCTTTTAGATTTAGATCACCTAGGCTTTCTATTCTTGAGAAGTTTGAGAATAGTGAATGTATTTTTCTTAATGAGGCTCAAATCTTGTGTTTTCGGGATGAATAGAGGTGTGAAAAAACCTTAATACCCCTAATTAAGTGACTTTTAATGACTTAAAACTGAACTATCAATGCGCAGAATGATGCGCCACATTGTTGGCATCAACGTGATGGCCAATGCACTACATCGAGTCTGCGTCGGTTCACTGGAATTTGCATTAAGTTGAGGGAAAAATTATCTTTCGATGCGAGGGATGACTTGACACATCAAGATCGCATTGACTCACTATTTTGGTCATTCGAACATGGTCTAAATGAGGTCCAAAAAATTCAAAACTTATTTGGGAACACCTACTGACATTCCTAATCATGATTCGACCTAAGAGTCGTGAAATATTGTTTCCAACTTACGAAGGCAAAAATAATACTAAGTCTAAATACTTAGCTAGAATTTTCTAATTTTGGGACCCTTTAGCAAGCTTAAAAGACTGAGTTGAGCTTATGATTTTGCGAGGTCTTATAATATCTCCCCCTTAGGAGCATTTGTCCTTGAATGAGACTGATTAAACTAAGAATACTGATATACTGGATTTAGATACTGGATATGCACAATTGAAACATGATTTCATGACTGAAATTACTGATATACTGAATTATCATACTGAACATGCATATCTGATGCATGAGTACATAGTTGAACCTAATTCATGAAAACATGACTGGGATTACTAATAAGCTAAACTTATATACTGGACATGCAAGTCTGATGCATGAGTACATAGCTGAACTAATTCGTGAATGCATGACTGAGTATGCAACATTAATTGATACCAAGTTGGTAGCTATATCTGAAATGAGACTGAGTATATTCAAAGGAAAACTATCACCTTGGGCTGAGTCTGAGTTTGCGGAGAAGAGGTGAGGATACGTGGTCCATATGTCTGCTTCTGCTTCCTAGGTTGCTCCCTCTAAGGAATTATTCCGCCAAAAAACTTTGACTATAGGGACTTCTTTGTTCCTCAGTCTGCGAATCTGATAATCAAGGATTTCGACTGGGATTTTCTCAAAAGAGAGGCTGCTCTGAACATCTATACCCTCTATAGGGACTACAACTGCTGGGTCACCTATGTATTTCTTAAGCAAGAAGACATGGAACACTAGATACACTGAAGCTAAGTCTGAAGGCAACTCAAGCTCATAAGCTACCTTTCCTAAACGATTGAGAATTCAGTAAGGACTGATATATTAGGGATTGAGTTTCCCTTTCTTGCCAAACCTCTTCACTCCTTTCATAGGAGAGATTTTCAAATACATAAAATCAAAAAATCTCAAACTCAAAATCCTTTCTACATACATCTGCATACAATTTTTGTCGGCTCTGAGTTGTCTTAAGCCTTTCCTGATCAAATAAACTTTCTCAAAGGTATCAAATACCAAGTCAGGACCTACCACTACATCTTCACCCACTTCAAACTAACTAATGGGAGATCTACACCTCCTTCTATAAAGTGCCTCAAACGGAGCCGTTTGAATGCTGGAATAATAACTATTATTATATATGAATTCAATCAAAGGCAAATGGTAATCCCTACTACCTTTAAAGTCTATCATACATGCTCGCAACATATCTTCTAAAGTCTGAATGGTCCTTTCTGCTTGACCATCTATCTGAGGATGAAAGGTTGTACTGAGGTAAACTTGGGTACCAAGACCCTTTTAGAATGCCTTTAAGAAATAAGAGGTGAACTGGGTACCTCTATCTGAGATAATAGAAAATAAAACACCATATAATTTGACAAATCCCTAATATAGAGTTTGGCGTAATCCTTGGCTGAATAAGAGGTATGGACTGGTAGGAAATGAGCTAATTTAGTTATCTTATCTACAATGACCTAAATTGAATCATGTTGGTGACGAGTACGAGGCAAACCCATCAAAAAGTCCATGTTCACTTCTTTCCATTTCCAGGTAGGAATACTGAACTCCTTCATGGACCCACTTAGCTTCTGATGCTAACTTACTGACATGTCAAGCACTTAACCACAAACTCTACAATGTCTCTCTTCATTCTACTCCGCCAATAGGTCTCCTGCAAATCACGGTACATCTTAGTGGCCCCTGGATAAATAAAGTAGCACGCACCATATGCTTTTACAAGAACTCACCATCTCAAGTCATCTACACCTGGCACACATAGTCGACCCTGACAACGTGAGACACCTTCTCTCCCTTGGGAGAAGACCTCTACTTTTTGATCTCTGACTGATTCCTTCAACTTGACTAGACTGGGATCCCTCTCCTATTTTTCCTTTACCTCAAGAACTAGGGATGATCCTGAACTACTCTACACCCATACACTACTTTCTGCTGAATCGACTAAGTGAACACTTAGTCGAGCAAGCTGATGATCTTCCTAAAATAACTTCTTCTTACCATCCTACACATGAGCAACACCACCCGTAGACATCCTACTAAGAGCATCAGCCACTGCATTGGCTTTACCCGAATGATACAGGACATTTATGTTGTAGTCTTTCAACAACTCCAACCACCTTCTCTGACGAAGGTTTATATCTTTCTGAGAGAACACATACTGTAGGCTCTTATAGTCAGTGAAAACATTAACGTGCACCCTATACAAATAGTGACTCCAAATCTTTAGGGCAAAAACTTCTGCTACTAACTCAAGATCATAAGTAGGATAGTTCTTTTCATGGGGCTTAAGCTGTCTAAAGCTGTAGGCTATGACCTTACCTCTCTACATTAAAACAGATCCTAAACCAACTCTGAATGCATAACAATATACCACAAACCCATCTGAACCATCTGGTAGGGTAAAAACAAAGTTATAGTGAGTCGAGTCTTCAACTCCTGATAACTCTTTTCATAAAAACCTGAGCATGGTAATTTTACTTTCTTCTTAGTCAATCTGGACATAGTGGATGCAATAGATGAAAATCCCTCAACAAATAATTGGTAATAGCCTTCCAAGCCCTAGAAACTCTTGATATCTGATGGAGAGATAGGTCTAGGACAGTTTCTCACTGCTTCGGTCTTTTGGGGATAAACTCTAATGCCATCACCAAAAATGATATGGCCAAGGAAAGCTACTGACCTTAACCAAAATTCTCACTTACTAAATTTAGCAAATAGCTGATAATTTCTTGGAGTCTGCAGTACTATTCTAAGATGGTCTGCATAATCATGCTTATTGCGGGAGTAGACAAGAATGTTATCTATGAAGAGTATGACGAACATGTCCAGGTACTGCTTGAACACATGGTTTATTAAGTCCATAAAGGCTAGAGGGTCATTGGTAAGACCAAAGTACATGACTAAGAATTTGAAGTGACCATACCAAGTTCTGAAGTCTGTCTTAGGGATGTCATGTTCTCTGAATTTGATCTAGTGATAGCCCAATCTGAGGTCTATCTTGGAGGAGTAACTGGCACCCTAAAGTTGGTCAAAGAAGTCATCAATTCTGGGAAGTGGATACTTGTTCTTGACTGTGACTTTATTTAGCTGATGGTAGGCAATACATTCTGAGAGAACTATTTTCTTATGCACGAACAAAACTGGTATGCCCCATGGGGACACACTGGGTCTGATGAATCCCTTATATAGGAGATCCTTCAACTGTTCTTTTAATTCTCTAAGTTCTGTAGGTACCATTTTGTATAGAGGAATAGAAATGGGATAAATATCTGGAAGAAGATCAATTCTAAAATCAATTTCCCTTTCGGGAGAAACTTCGAAGAGATCTTTGGGAAACATATCTAGGAATTCATATTTTACTGACACTGATTCACGATTAAAGGTTTCTGAACTAGAGTCCTGGACTTGAATGAGATGGTATACACATCCCTTAGAAATTATTTTCCTGCCCTTAAGTAGGAAACAAGTTGACCCCTAAGTGCTGAAGTACTACCCCTCCACTCTAGGATGGGTTTATTTGGAAATTGAAATTGGACAATTCTGTTTCTATAGTCGACTAAGGGATAGCAGGAATGAAGCCAATTCATTCCAAGACTAACATTAAAATTGGTCATCTCTAATTAGAGTAATTTTGCTGAAGTGACTTTTTTAGATACCATCATCGAACAGTTCCTGTATACCCATCGGGCTATGATAGATTTAACCACTGAGGTAAAAACTAAGAAAGACTCTACTAGGATTTTGGAACTGACTCTAAAATCAACAACTATATAAGGAGTAACAAAGGACAAGGAAGCTCCAGGATCTAACAAATCATAAATATGTAAATGATAAACTTGTAATGTACCAGTGACCACACAGGAGAACTTTCATGATTTTTTTGGGACTAAAGTACATAGAGTCTATTTGGGCATTGCCCACTGGTGGCACTGGATACGGCACCCTACTGATTTGGGCGATCGGACTGAGCTGGGGGATGGTTATGCTGACTTTGCAACCTACCTGAGCACACCGTCTGACCCTGTGGCTTGGGTTTCCATATTTGAAACACACATCACTGCTAGTAGTGCAGATACCCTGGTGGTTTCTACCACACTACAGATAAAGAAGATTGGTTCAGGCATTGCTAACACTACCCTGGGGTTTAGGGCCTAAAGCCCTATCTCTGTTATCGTCTCTAAATTTTGGCATAGGAGCACAGGTTGAGGACGAAGCTGGAATTGAGGATTTTTAATAGAACTAAGAATGATTCCCACCTTCTGACTTAGGATGAGTGAAGTTGAAACTACCTATTCCGCCCTCTTATTTTTGCCTTCTTCTCTTTATTCTTAGCCTCTTCTATCTGCGGATCATGGACCATGCGCCTGGATATGTCCATCTACTTAATCAACATTGTGGTCCTACATTCCTTGACCGTATTGCTAGACACACTAGACACAAACTTTCTTATCTTAAATCCGTTATCTACTACTACATGCGGGTCATATCTAGCTAACTGAGTAAACTTGAGAGAATACTCTTGCACTGTCAGGTTGCCTTGCTTCAAATTTATAAACTCCAAAACCTTTGCTTTTCTCAACTCTAGCGGGAAGAACCTATCCAGAAAAGAAACAACAAACTCCTCCCATTCAATAGGCCCTACATTTGCAGCCCTTTCTACTTTTCACTATTTAAACTATGAGTGTTCCATATCTTGTAACTGATATGTGGCCAACTCAGCACTCTCAACAGCAGTCACTCCCATAATATTTGTAACTTTCGGCATTTGATCAAGAAATTCTTGAGGGTCCTCATCTGACTTAGACCCAGTAAAAGATGGAGGGTTTATTCAGGTAAAATCTTGAATCCTGGCAGCAGCAGTATTGGCCACTGGGTTGGCCAGTCCAGTAGCTGGATGTTCATTCTAGGCAGCCACAGAATGTTCTACGATGGTGAAAGCTTCTCTGAACTCAGCGCGGGAGACATATTCATCCAAAGGATCTGGCTGGATGGGCTGGGGTTTTGGCTGGTATCTCGTTCCTCTTTCCTTAGTCCTCTTTAGAGGAATATTCTGTAAATAAAAGAGAAACTTGGATTAGATAGAGAGTTTAACTGGATCTCATGCTCACTCAGACGACATGATTACTGAAAGAAGGAAAACTTTTCCTAATAATATGTTGTAGCCTCCTGTCCATAAGAAACCCAATTGTAGAAATAATCTACATCAATCTTGTAATAAATCATGAAATAGAAACCCAATTATAGAAATAATCATGAATACACTTTGATTTCAAATCATGGAAAGCATGAAATCAAGCTACTTTAAGTTTAAAAGAGTTTCTTAGACTCCAAGGGTGGAAGGAATCCTTAGATGAACACTTCACATACCTTGGTTGCTAAATTCTTGAAGAACAATGGTGAAATCTTGAGCCTTGGCTTTTGAATTTAGATCACCTAGGGTTTCTGTTCTTGAGAAGTTTGACAATAGTAAATGTATTTTTCTTAATAAGGGATGAATCTCGTGTTTTAGGGCTGAATAGGGGTTGGAAAATCCCTTAGTACCCATGAGGACACAAATTTTAATTACTGAAAAATAAATTGTTGGCAGACCGATGCACCACATAGTTGGCATCGATGCAATGGCCAACGCGCCACATCGAGTCCATGTCAGTTCACTAGAATTTACACTGAACTGAGGGAAAAATTATCTGTCGACATGAGGGACAACGCGATGGATTGAGATCGCATCGACACACTATTTTGGTCACACAAAAATGGTTTAAATGACGTCCAAAAAATCTGAAACTTGTTCGGGAACACCTATTGACATTCCTGATCATGATTCAACCTAAAGATTGATCCTTTAAGGTCATATGAGTCGTGAAATAGAGTAGTCAACTTATGAAGGCCAAAATAATACTAAGTCTGAATACTTAGCAAGAATTTTCTAAGTGTGGGACCCTTAACAAGCTTAAAAGACTGCGTTGAGCTTAGGATTTTGCGGGATCTTACAGAAACCGAGGGTAATAATGAAAAATCTTAAGATGGAGAGTGTGTAGAACCTGAAACTCAAGGTTAGGGTAGTGAAGAAAATGTGTTGACATGTGAATGGGAATGTGATGTCCCTAGTTATGTGGTTAGAAGGACTTTATGTAGTAAGGTCTTGGATGATTAAAGAGAGAACCTCTTTCTGTAATACCCCAAAATTTCCTAAATAATTTTGTCCCAAGAATGTCAAGTATTTGTTTCTAAATTGAATTATGTTTATTCCATGGGGAATTTTCAATATTTTCACTTTTTTCCATGTGGGAAATTCAATAAGTTTTCCATCAATATAAGATTCTCCTAAATCTGATAACCGGGTAAGAAGTTATGACTATTTCAAGTTCCCGTCGTAAAATAGATCCATATTAGTCAGTGGCACGCCGCTCCACAAGAGAAAATGACAATTGTCAAATTCCAATAGGGGTCCACGAAAGTGGCGCATCACGCCAAACTTTCAGGTCACAAATGAAGTAGCAACGCGATGGCTCCGCGTCGCAACATCCCCTAATTTTCCAATTGTCAAATTCCAGTGACATGGTGCGATAGCGCCGCATCGCGCCAAGGGTCCAGTTTGGGAAATTTTCACTGAAATTAAAAGACATATCCAGGGTTAAAAGGGTCAATTTTCCATCCCTATTTAACCCCTTTAACACGAGATTCAGCTATTTGGAACCCAAAATAAACTAGTTTCTCTCAATTTTCTCTGAAGAACAAGCTAGGGTTTAAATTGGGGATTCAATTTCAAGAAAGTATCTCCATCAATATTTATTAAATTAAGAACTAAGGTATATCATACGTTGATTCATGGGTCACTTTCACCCATAAAGCTCAAGAATCTCTTTCCAAAATCAATGATTTGGGTATTTATAAATATTCATGATTTAAATTGAATTGAAATTCATGTTCATGATGTTGTGTGGTGTTGATTCATGCTTTAAGTTATATATTTGAATGAATGACCCTAGTATAGGAAGAATTGCATAAAAATCATGATAAACCCCTTTCAAATTACAAGTTAATTGATGTATTTATGATTATTAGATGTTTTGATGATGGTAAAATCAAAGAATGCTCCCCATGTGTTTGATTAAATGCCTATGTGAAAGAAAAGTGTCATACTAGTATAATAATATGAAATCCCCCTTTATGTACAAGTTTATGTATGTCACATGTTTGGTGAAATGCCTCGATAAATGAATTATGAATTGTGATGTGGGTCATGTATTCAAGAAAGTCATGCTTTGTCAGTTTCTTTCCATCGAGTCCTGGGGGTACTTGTAGCCAAAAAAATATAGTTGTGTGCCTAGAGTCAGTGTCATGTTTTCACGATATCCTTAGTCAAGCCATGATCCATAGAACTCGATCAGTCATGTGACTCAAGAAAGATCAGTAATATAGTATTCTTAGTACTATTTTTTCAGTCAACGGAACTCAGTTAATTTATTCTAGTTCAGTTCAGTAATTCATGATCAGTGTCCCTTCATATGGGAGTAGGAATTAGCATTGAGTGAACCCAAGGATGGGAACACACACTGTCAGATAAGGGTGTGATTCTTAGAAGTCATATTTTTATTCCAAAACTATGTAGCCAGTATAGGTTGAGACATCAACACTGTCAGATGAGGGTTGATGAGATAGATAAGCACTGTCAGATGAGGGACCCACCATTCTCTTTTAGGGACACTATCAGATGAGGATCACTCACAGCATATCTTTACCAGTGGTGCTGTATTGACACCCTTCCAATTAGGGTTACAAATTAGACCCCAACTCAGCCTTAATGGTGTATTAGGGGTATGTCGGTTAGATAACTACTTCCCATAGTTTTAGTTATAGAATCAGGACTTTTAGATACAGTCATTCAATTTCAGTAATAGAACTCGGATAGTTCTTCAGAATTTAGGATTGTCAGATATAGTCAACTTAGAACAGTACAAAACTCAGCTAGTTCCATCAGATTCAGGACTGTCAGATATAGTCACTTATGTCATCAGTTATGTCAGTCATCAAAATTCAGTTATCAGTCATGTTAGTTATCAGTAAATTCATATTATCACAATCTTAGATATAGTTTTAACGTATTCATGCATGTATTCTTATGTTCATATTAGCGAGTTAGTCAGTATTGTCATACATATGAACCCCATGAATTCAGCTTACCTTCCATGCATACCAGTACATTCAAAGTACTGATGCATTTGCGCTATGGTATTTTATACCATAGGTTCAAAAGTACGAGCTCCAAAGCATTAGTAGCATTCCAGTCTCAACAGTCAGTCAGTAATGATTCCTCATCCTTCGAGGGCAATATGATTTATTATTGTATTATTTCATTACATAGTTATTTTAGTAGTCGAAGTTAGTTGGGGACATGTCCCATCAAATCCTTATTCAGACAGTCATGTTTTAGAGCCTTTTTAGACTACAGTATGTTTAGACAGTTTTGTTTGGGTATTATTAACCCATTCTATATATTATATTTTATGAGATTATGTTATAGTTTGAACCTTATGGACTTTTATTTTATGTTTTCGCATTATATAGTATATCATGCAGTATACAGGTACAGATATCAGTCATGAGTTAGCTTGTGCTCCTTCAGGGTCATGAGCCCTGTGTAGCATTACGGGTACCATATTCGGGGTGTTATACTTTTATACCAAGTGCCTTATTAACGGAAGCGTAAGCTCAATGATTATAGATAGTAGAAGTTGTGTGAATATTGTAAGTGTCACCTTGGTTGACCATTTGAAACTATCCACTATCCCTCACCCGAATCCATACAAGCTTCAATGGTTAAACAAGTATAGTGAATTGAAGGTCAAACGATAATGTTTGGCTAGATTCAAAGTAGGGAATTATCATGATGAAGTGTTGTGTGATGTAATCCCTATGCAATAATGTCTCATTTTGTTGGGAAGGCCTTGGCAATTTGATAGGCACACTATACATGATGGAAGGTCTAATAGGCACACCTTTGAGCATGGTGGCCAAAAGTTCACTCTTCTCCCTCTTTCACCTTCTAGTGTGAATGAAATCCAAGAGAAAACCAAGAAGTTAGGTGAGAAAGGTAAGATTAAAAGTGGAGGAGAAGTCTCAGATTTTGAACTTGGAAAGGGAAAGGCAAATTTGACTGTGGGACTTGCCCACAAAGGTGCCTTGCTACTTCCTAACCCAAAAGCTAGAATTTTACCTATCTTTGATCCTTCTTATTGGCAGGTTCAAGCTCATAACTTATCTAAGAAGAATCAACAAGGATATTCACATAAAAATGACCTCAAGACACCCTTGGCCGAGAACTTCAAAAGAGTGGACTATCCTAGTCTAAATTGAGGTAATGTTGCTATACCCTACATTTCCTTGAGCTTAAATTGTTGTCATGTGATTCCTTATGAAGTGGTCTCGGGTTTTCTTGATATATATGTGCATGTTTCTTCCCTTGTTATTTCTCTCGATATTTATAATGAACCATGTGCTCCTAAGATTAGCTCACCACTTGAACATGAGAATAGTGTGATTGAAAACTTTTAAGTTAGTGAAGATGCTTATAATGTATATCTTGATGATGAATACGGACCTTTGAATTTGTTTGATAAAAACCTTGATAGTAGTATGGTTCATAGTGATCATGTTCATAGAAATATGGTGAGTGATGTAATATGTGTTGTTAAGGGAACCTTCCTAAGCCGTAGATGTCCAATTTTGAATGTTTGCCTTCCCTTGAAAACAATTAACATATGTGTTTGTTTCAGATTGTATTCTTCACTCCTTAATGCTTGACTTAGTCGTGTCCTTTGTGATGCTTGTGGTAGGTGTTTCATGATCGTTACAAAGGATAGTTGGGTGTATTCCAAAAGTTTACCCCCTGGCATGATTATATAACTTGTGGTGCTAATACTAACCCTCATACCTTGAGGATTGTGTCCTTGTTTTCCATCTCTTTGATTTTGCAAGGTGTGAATTTGAGGACAAATTTCTTTCAAGATGGAGAGTATGATACAAGCTTGAGAAGGATCAAGAGCACAAGATATTTTCAAAGGTTCAAGCTTAGGAATTGACAAGTGATTGAAGGCCTTTTGGAGAATTTTTGAAGCCTTATTCAAAAGAAACTAGGAGGATAACCTTTACACTCAAGAGGCACCTCAATTGAAGGGTATAGAAGACATTTTACTCACTAAAGTGACACTCAAGAGGCGCCCCATTTTTTATTTATTCATTAAGGGTAGTTTTGGTAATTACTATGTAATAGTATAAATAGACATTTGAGCTTTTGTTTTCATTAGTTTTATAGAATATTGAAATATTACTCTTTATCTTGTAGTTCTTAGTCTCTTAGCTTAGCGTTAACCGAAATTTGAGTGTTTGAATGCAATTGAAGGGTTCTTCATTTGGGTTAAATATTTGGAAAGAAAAGTGTGATTGAGGGACAGTGAATTCCTTTAGTTCACCTAAGAGTGAGGTTTGAACTACCATTGGTGAGGTGTGATTGATTATTTGATGCACTTTTTTTACTAATCATTGGTGGAAGTGAGGGTCTCTCTATCTATCTTTACTTTATGCATCTCTTCTTCATCTCTTTTCTTCTATGTGTTGTCTTCCTTTTTAGTATAGGTTCTGTTTTTTGAGTCTTTAGTCCTTAAATTAGGTTTTAGATAGCCTTTAGGCTATCAGGGGTGAGTAACATGCCTGAAATACCAAGAAATTTGGAAGAAATTGCACCTTTAGAACTCTAGGTGACCACTTTCTTTAAAACCTTAGCCTTAGCTTGAATAGAGAGTTTGAGAGTGTTTTATTAGGAATGATGTGTTAATGAAGTCTCAAAGGAGGTGTTATGCCATGGTATCAAAGATACTTAAAGTGGGAAATGTCCAAAATGCCCCCAACTTAAAACTATAAAAAAGTTGTCATTGATTACGAGTTGACCCATTAACTCATCACGACATCATACGACTCGTGGACTTGAGTCCTATCCTAGATAGTGAGTTAGACTTCCTTAAACTGACCACCTTACAACTACAAGATCCCACTCATAACCTGAACCTACCACCCATAGGGTCTATTCATGACCAATACCGTACCCAAATCGGTTAGACATTGGACAATGTATGACTTCACATCACGACTTGTAAACTATGCTCATAGCTCCCAGTGAACCACTCGTACTCAGAGCCAAGTCTAGCCACTAAGTTACTAATCTAGTTAATGTTTTTTCTAATGACTCATCACCACTCTTAATGAATCGCCACCACCAAGTCATAACCAAGACAAAAAACCCAACCACCATCAACTTGAAACCATATGACTAGGGCCACCTAACCCATCAAGACACCATACGACTCGTATGGTCAAGTAGTAATCAAGGTAGTGAGCTCAAAGCCCAAGAAATTGTCAAGGGACAAAATCTGAGGTGTTTCACTCCTTCTCAAGGTGAGACAAGTGATCAACAACCTCATTCTCTATGCCCTTTTGGTGCTTCACCTCAAAGTAAAATTCTTACAATAAGAGGACCCCACGTATCAACCTTGATTTTGCATATTTCTCCAACATTAGGTACCTCAAAGCTACATGATCTATGAGAACTATGACTTTGGTCCCTATCAAATAGGACCAAAACTTCTCAAAGGAAAAAACAACCCCAAGAAACTCTTGCTAGTGACTGTATATTTCTTTTGTGCAGGGTTTACTGCCTTACTGGCATAATAAATTTGATAAAGGATTTTTTTCACGTCTTTAGCCTTGGACAACACCGTAGGCAGCTTTACTAGCATCACAGTTAACCTCACACGGTAAAGACCAATCAAGGGATACAATAATAGGAGTCGAGATCAACCTCTCCTTAAGGAGCTCAAAGGCCTTGATGCATGCATCATCAAATAAAAATTTCACCTCCTTCTCTAAAAGCATGTATAGTGGATTTGCAATTTTAGAAATGTCCTTGATGAACCTCATATAAAAGTCAGGATGACCTAGAAAGCTTCAGATACCTTTAATTGAGATCAAAAGAGGTAATTTTTCAATCACCTCTATCTTCACTCTATCCACCTCAATACCCCATTTTGAGATTTTATGGCCGAGAATAATACCTTTTTTACCATAAAAATAGTGTGTCTCCTTATTCTACACTAGGTTACACTCCTCATATCTTTGCAGTGTGTTGGCTAGATAGGCTAAACAATCAACAAAAGAGTCCCCAATGACTAAAAAGTCATCTATGGAAACCTAAATAGTGTCCTCCAACATGTCAGAAAATATATCATGCACCGTTGAAAGGAGGTAAGAGCATTGCATAATCCAAACAACATTTTCTTAAATGCAAAAGTCCCACAGGGTCAAGTAAAAGTCATATTTTACTAGTCCTTGGGAGCAATTGTAATATGATTGTATCCCAAGTACCCATCAAGAAAACAATATCAACCCCTGTCTGCTAGTCTATCAAGCATCTGATCCATGAATGACATAGGGAAATAGTTTTTTTGGGTCCATATATTCAGCTTTCAATAATCCATGAAAACTCATCAACCAGTGAACAGTATCATAGGCACAAGTTGATTCTTCTCTTTAGGAACCATTGTATTCCACCCTTCTTGGACACATATTAAACCGAGCTAACCCACTTACTATTTTTAATAGGGTAAACCACTCCGGCATCTAACCACTTGATACTTTCTTTCTTCCCTACCTACAATGTAGGAAG
This sequence comes from Capsicum annuum, assembly GCF_002878395.1. NCBI lineage: Eukaryota > Viridiplantae > Streptophyta > Magnoliopsida > Solanales > Solanaceae > Capsicum > Capsicum annuum. The sequence continues at coordinate 1,674,698 of NW_025816951.1, read as the reverse complement.
ATTCACTTGACACTAATGTTAAATACTAGAAATACACTCCAGTTCAAGTTGTATCTTATGAGTCCAAGTAAGGGGTAGAATTCCCACAATGTTTGCGAAGGTATATTTAATGGCCCTCTTGAACCTCTACAACACTGCTATCAATGCTTCAACTTGTATTTCCACCATATCTACAATAATACTAATCTATAAGGTATTGTCAACCCTAAGAATTCATATCGCAAGTAAGACGGGAGGGCCTTTAATTTCAAAATCGGTGGCTCCATAATGGATGGTCAAGTAGGAGGAGGGGTTCTATTCTTCAAAGTAAGGTATAGCTTTATTAGGGCATAATTGTAAGAACAACTACCATGCAATGCGTGGACTATCTTATCATATTCATTAAAGCCATTACTATCAAAATTCATAATGACTATTGTTAGCGCTTTAACCCCAAGCCTCTCATCAATGGGCACAGTCTCTACATCATCATCAATAATATCAATCACACATACCACTCTCACCTCCTTTCATTGCCACATAGATTGTCACACATGAAATATGACTTGCTTATTATTTTGTTTAAACTTAATCTTCCTTATTTCCATGTCAACTAAGGCCCTGCCCATCACAAATAAAGGCCTTCCCAAGATAATAGAAACTTTAAAGTCCCTCTCACAGTCTAGGATCACAAAGTCAGCAAGAAATATGAAGGATACAACCCTCACCAATACGTCATTCAAAATACAATCATTTTTTACATAGTTTGGTCAACCATCAGTAGCCTCATAGGTGTAGGCTTGGGTTCCCTCAACCCCAACTTCTTGTAAACCACCTAAGGCATGAGATTTATACTGTCCCCCAAATCACATAAAGCCCTAGAGAAGTTAAAGAAAACGATAGTACATGGAATAGTGAAGGCTTTGGGGTCCTTATTTTTCTCCACTAAATATCGAGAAGCCACAATGCTATCATGTTGCAGATTATTCGTAGGCGCAAAGCTCACCGTCCTCTTCTTAGTGACCAAATCCTTCATAAACTTTGGATATCCAGGCATCTTCTCTAAATCTTCTACACGAGGAATATTAATAGATAGTTCTTTCTACATTAACATAAACTTCTCATATTTCCCTTTCTCTTGCTTTTTTCTCAACCATTGAGGAAAAGGTAGGGGGTCATGGAATTAACTTCACTACTGACTCATCGACCTTTCCCTTACCTTTATCCTTTTCAACACTATAATCAATACTCAATTATTAAATTTTTCGACTTTCGCTTCAGGTGTCTCATTAGCCTCAACACTATCATTCCTTGGCTCATCAACCACAAATATGGGGGAATCAAAGTTTCCTTACTAGTGTGAGTAGTAATGGAAAAATAGTGACTATTATTTTTAGGATTTTGCATTATGTTACCAAAAGGGTGCTTGACTGCCACTGATTTAAGGTTGCTTACATTTATCTAAACTGCTGCTCCAATTACTTTATCATAGTAGCATGCAATTCTACCTTCTGGTTCAACCTTGAAATTCTACCTTAATCTCCTTAAGATAATTTTCTTGACTTTCCTGACCCTTTACTATCTTGGATAAAATAGCCTGCATCCTAAGTTCAGTGTCCAAACTCCTTGGTGGAATATATGCACAATCCTTCTCCTTGTAATTATCTTTTTTCCTCTAGTCACAATACTATTCTCTTCTCCAATCTCTATACCTAAACCTATAGTAGTTTCTACCTTAGTTCCCTTGCCTAGAATTCCAATTGTCTTGTCCAAATGATTGGCCCTTGGCTCAGAAACACTCTAAATCTCTATATAGCTACTTTGTCTCTTCTTAACTTAGAATCATATGATCTAAAGGCCTTACCCTGTTAGCCCACCGCATTCACCTTCTCAGAATTCATCATTGCAAAACTATTTTATCAGTAACCCAATCTCAATTCTAATATCTCTTATGCTACCACCTACTTAGAAGCGTGAATGCACCACCAGTAATAATGTCTGCCATAGCCTTAGAACTGGTATGTAGGGGTTGATAAAATATCTCAAGAAAATTGCTCCCCAAAATTTAATGATTGAGTCCCATCATTAACTTCTTCTTTACCCTAAACCTTCCCTAATACATCAACTTAGAAAACAACTATCTAAAATTATATATCTCATCCTTCAGTTGTGATATTTTGGACGGAGGAAAGAAATGGTCTAGAAACTACTAACAAAACTTATTCCAAGTATTAATTGATCCTTTAGGAAGTTCCCCTCAGCATAATATATCTTTACATATTAGAGAAAAAGGGAACAACTTGAGTCTCAGAGCTTCCTGATCTAACCCAAGTATAGCGTATGAAATGTAGATCCCATTGAAATTGACAAAGTCCATGTTTGCAACATCTGTCAGCAAGATCACAAACACACCCTTCAGATTAAGTAACTGGATCAAAGCACTAGTGATATCAAACTTCACACCCAGTGGCAATGTAAAAGAAATGATAGCTCATATTTTGGTAGGCTAAACATACCCAATGTCCTCATATAGATCCTCATATTCTTTTAAGTACTTATAGGTTGGGAGTAATTGAGCTCTAAACCTTCTATCTCTATCTTTATTTTTGCTAAATTTTGCTTAATGATCTATTACTTTCCTCTATCTTTCTACCTCTTGAGCCCGATAGGCATCTTCATTATTCCTTACCTCTTTTCCCATATTTTCTTCTGCTAATAACCTATCAGTAGTTTGATCTATAGTCTCTTTAATAAGGCCAGGTGATGGGGGAGGCTATCCATATAGGTTATCTCAAATGAAATTTCAACTAAATCCCAAGAGGTCAGCGGAGACTTGCAAAAATACCAAGTCTCCATCTGGTGCATTCAACTGGTGTGACCGCTAAAGTGACCCTTTTGATCACTTTAGCGTAGGGTATTTTGGAAGCCTTCTAGGCATTTTAGTGGCCCTGTTCAGCTCAGTGTGTACCGCTTTAGCAGAAATTTGGTCGCTAAAGTGCAAGCCGCATTAGCACTGGCTTATCCGATTTAGTGGTCTGCCATATAAGTGTGGGTACTGCTTTAGCGACAGCTAGGTTCTTTAGCACTGACTAGTAAAGCGGCCAAGTGCCTGATTTAGCAGTACTTAGAGCCTAATAAATTCCCCACTTAGCCTAATTTTATCCCATCACACAAGTTCAGTTGTGAAAAATACTAAAACGTGTGGAAATTTGGGAGAAACATTTCTAGGAGATTTGGGGGTGTTCGTAAGCTTGGGTTACTCATTTCTTCTCAAAATTCTTTGTAAGTTTTCATCAATTCCATGTTTAATTCTCATAATTTCCTCAAAATCCCTAGAATATTGGTGAGCTGATTGTAGCACCATTTGAGCTCGAAATTTACCCATTCTTGAGGTAAATGTTCCTTGAGAATAGAGGGTCGTGCAATTAGTTTTGAAGCTATGATTCCATAAGTGGGGCCCACATGGGAATTTTATGTAATTTTAAACCTGAAGCATGTAAATTCAATATGGGTACCATTGTTCTTTTATTGATTAGTAGATTATTATTTGTATAGCGTGTCATCATGCGGAAGCTTCTCAAAAAGGGAAATTGATAATTTAATGGATTTTACCAGGCTTTTCTTTGGCGTTCAGGTAGTCTAGGTTTACATTCCTTATATATTAAACTAATTCATAGTATATTTATGATATTATGCTAGATATGGGTTGGGAATTAATTCTGGGAGATGTAATTAGTATCATTTGGAATATTTAGGCTATTAAGGAACCGTAATTTTGGTGTAATTGACTTAGCTCTCATATTTAGGATGGTATTGCTATCTTAGGTATAATTATGGATTATTTAACATCTAGTAGAAAGATTGCATACCTTATACTAGTCCGGGGTATAATTTTCATTAGAATGAACTTTGGGTATTAGAAGTAGGCCCCTCCAACCAACCAAAGGCCAAGACTATTATTAGTTCTTTTAAAATTTATAAGTGTATTATATCCTTTAGATGGTATATTTAGTAGCTTGGAGAGGTTGATTACGTGATACTTATGGTAGATTGGTACTTGAGAGATAATGTTAGTTATGGACCAAGTCTGGTGATTTATTGATATTGAGTTCTAGCTCTAGTCCAGCAATTGGTGATATGAGTTTAGGTTCAAGTATGGAAAATAATGATGATATTGAGTTCTGATTTGAGTCCAGCATTGAGCATTAAATTATGGTATGTTATGGTATGGATGGATTCCCGGTTATCACTTGAGTTAAGGTTAATTAATGGCATTTCGATTAGTTACTTTCTTGAATGTACCCTCCGGGCTTATAGGAGCCATGTTGGGTTATTTACTTCTATATTAATGGCTTATGGGGGCCATTATTATTCTATTAATTATGCTTTCTTTCATATTATATCAACTTAGATTACTTATTTATAGTATTGGATCTTTTCTCAAGGGTTTCCCCTTTCTCCATGGCTTAGCTTATTTATCATGCATTTTTATTGTACTTATATTATGATTCAGCTCGGTCTACCAATGATACCTACTGAGGACCCATGGATTTGGTGCTCATACTATAATTTTGTACCTTTTTGGTCTAGATTTAATTACTAGTGGTTGTCGTTGAAGCCTTGATCATGTTGATTTGATTTCAGAGATAGGGTGAGCTCTCAGAGCTTGAGTTACCCCTTTTTCCTCTTCTATCTATGTCTAGTCTTTCACTATTTGATAAGGATTTGTATTGAATATTATTGTAGTTATTTTTATTTTACTAGTGGCTCTCGTACTAACACTACTAGGTTGTGGTATGTTATTGCTATCATATCTATGTTTCAGGCTATTATTATTACTTGAATTATTTTTGTAAGTCTTTACTTTAAATTTTGTGGATTTTATGCCCTTTTCCACCAAATTAACCCATTTTTCACTACCCCTGGATATGATTTGGCTTAGCTACTGGTGGGATAAAGGAGGTACCATCATGACTCATAAATTGGGTCGTGACAGTTAAAGACATTGTTAGCTTATCTAAACCCCTTTTGAGCTTATATATATGGCTCATACTAGTATCTCTGGAGCTACTAGAATTAGAGGAAAGAGATGCTTTTTTGATTTATTGATGATTACTCTCGATTTACATGAGTTATCTTTCTATCTTATAAATATGACATTTTTTCTCATTTTGAGATCATTTTTAAAAAAGTTCAATGTGAAGCAAGGTACTTTATATCTACCATTCATAGTCACCATGAATAAGAATCGAAGAATAATTCACTTAATGATTTCTACAAAATAAATATACAAACATAATTTCCTCACTCCTCAACAAAACTGAGTGGTCGAACAAAATATTGCTCACTCTAAGGTACCAATCAGACCATGCTAATAGAAAAGAGAATACTTGATCAATTCTAGGTAGAAGTAGTAGCACCACATACCACATTTTTAATATATGCCTGATCAAACCTATCCAAAAGAAAACTTCATATAAACTATGAAAGGGAGAAATACCAAATATTAGTTACTTCTATCCCTTCAACTATAAATATTTTGTTTGCATAGTGGTAAGAAATTTTTTGGTAAGCTTGAATCTTGGTAATAAAGGTATCCTTTTAGGTTATTTCATTACTAGAATCTAGTTTATAGTTTTAATAAAAGAACATTTAGTATTAATGACACAATACATGTGGTATTTGATGAATATAAACCTAGTATGCAGAACTCCAGATTTGAATATGACAATTTAGAACAGTTATTTGCTATATCCTATGAAGAAAATGATTCACCTAAATGTAACCCTTCAAAAGTAATGACTATATAATTAACTATCACTGAGGAATAGTCAACTATATCTCTAGATCTCCCTAAGACAAACATTCTTCCAAAATGGAGACACAATGCCAGTTTTCCAAATAAATTCTTCATTAGAGGCTCAAATGATTTTAATTGAGGTATTATAAGTATCCTTTTGAGTTTGCTTGAGTCTATAATTAATTGGCTGCTTGATTATAGTGAATCTTGGGGAAATCCTATAAGCACAGTTCATGATTTTCCTCACTTGAGAAAGGAGGTTTCTATGTAAAATCTTGTGTGACTTTTGTTTCTCCAAATTTCATTTTAGTTCCTTTATTTTTATAGTCTAATATTTCTTTGGGACCTAGTCCTTTGCTGGTGGTGAATTCATTTAGTTAATTAATTAGTATCATAGCGGTACACTTTAAATGGTTAACTCCTAGAGTGGATCCTTAGTTATTACAACACCACCAATATAGTGAAAAGATAATCAACCACCAGACCACCTTATTTTAATAGACAATATTATGGTTGGTTGAAGTAAGGATGCATTATTTCATAATAACTGAGGATAATGAATTATGGGACATCATCTGTGATGGTCCACATATTCTCATAAGAGAAGCTAAGAAATGTAAAATTGCTAGAGTGTTTCCAAGACTAGAGGAGAATACAAGGATCGCAAAAAAAACTAAAAAGATTTCAAGCACAAGAAACTTCTTGTATGTGGAATAAGTCCTAATGAGTATAAACACATTTAAGCTTTTGAAAGTGTAAATGAAATTTGAGATTGTTTGAGAACTTCTCATGAAGGAACTAGTCTCGTCAAGGAGTCCAAAGTGGATATGCTCACAACCCAATATGAAGCTTTTACTATAAAGGAAAGCGAAACTTTTTAGGAGATATGCACTAGGTTCACCTTATCACCAATGAACTACACTACCTTTGTAAGTTATTCCACCTAGAAAAATAGGTGAGGAAAATATTAGGTGTACTTCCTATGTCATGAGAGAGTAAAGTCAATGACATCTCTGAAGCAAGAGATCTTAAGACTCTCACCATGGAAGAGTTAATTAGAAATCTGAAGACCTATGAGTTGAAAAAGCAACAGTACCAAGAGAAAAAAAGCTTAAGAAGGAGAAATCCTTAGCTTTAAAAGCATCTAAATCTGATTCGAGTAAGGATGATGAAGATGTTGCCTACTTAGCTTGAAAAATCATTAGAGATATAAAAAGAAGTGGAAAATTTGAAAACAAACAAAGCAATAACAGACCTGTAGGTAGAAATGATTTGTGTCATAAATGTGTTAAACTAGGTTACTTTATCAAGCATTTCTATGTACACAAGATAGACTATCAATAATATATAAAGTCTGGAGGAGACAAAGGGAAGAAGAAGAATCAGGTCCCTGACAAGACCAAAAGGAAATATATTGCTGACTATGTAGTTAAGAAAGCCTTAGTTGTATGGGTAGACTCATCAAGTAAATTGATGAGTCAAAATAACCTGAAGAAGCCATTATGCTGGTTGTAAAAGATGATAAAACAATTTACAAATCTCTATTTTCTCCCATGGAAAAATATAATGAGGTAAGTCTTCATAACATTAAACACAATATGAATGACTATTCTCTTACAAAGTTAAGAAAAATTTCACATGTTTTGATTAATTCTCTATGTGAGCTCACCATTGAGAAAAATTCTCATCAAGAGAAGGTAGAAAGTCTTGAGAGTGAGAACATTTCCCTTACTATTCAAATCTCTAAGTTAGGAGAACATTCTCAAAAACTAAAATATGAAAATATGAAGATATTAGAAAAGCTTTAAAACTATTTGAATCTATTTTTAAAGTAAAAAATGAAGCTAGTGGTCTTGAAATTGAGGTTGAAAATAAGATAAATAAATCTTAAGATATTCTTACTACCTCTCTTGAGAAAATGTTGAATTACACAAGTGCTTAGTCCACTTAAGAGAAGATCTCAACAAATCCCTAAAATGGACTGCTTCTTTAAAAATCTTGTTAAATCTAACCAACCAAGGAGTGAATAATGGTAGAGGTCTTGGTTTCCAATGTAACCATCTCCCTGTCAATCCTTACAATAAGTATGTTTTTATGGCTAACAATCTCCTATGTACTTATTATGAAAGAAATGGATAGAAAAGGGAGATTTATAAGCAAGGTGTAGAGATAAAATGAACTCAAGTAAACATGTTCAGTAGATACAGTCACTTAAGAAGAGACCTAGTCCCCTGACACAATCTAAGAAGGGTAGAATACATGCCTGGACCAAGAAAATTGTTATTACTCCCTTTTCCCACTATCGGGATATAAATCTCAAATGTGTTCTAAAATATAACAAATGATCTCTGAATATATGTAAGAGTAAGGGAAAGAAGTCAAAGTTGGGTCATGGATAGTGGATTCCCCAAGAACATGATAGAAGAATTCACTATTTTCTCTCACTCAAGGAACTTCAAGGTAGAGGTATCTCCTTTGGTGATGGTAAGAAAGGTTACATTCTTCGCTTTGGGAATATTAGAAAATCCTTAAGTCATATTATTGAAAATATATAATTTGTGAGTGGATTGAAGTTCGGCTTGTTGAATGTGTCTCAAATAGGTGATAAGGGAAATCAAGTAAAGTTTTTGTTTGACTAGTGCACTAACTTGTTTGAATACTAGAAATGTTATTGTAAAAGATAATGATAAAATATGCATGTGGCTAATCTAAACTCTATTAATGGAAGTGATTTGATTTATCTGAGTGCTCAAAGTGAATTTGTTGATCTTTCGTACAAAAGACCGGTTCATTTAAGCTCATCTCTACATAATAAGTTAGTCTCAAAGGACCTGGTCTGAGGTGTTCCAAAGTTGCAATTCTTAGACACAAAGGTATGTGATCCATGTGTCAAGGAATAAAAACCAGGTCCTACATAAAACAAAAAGAAGAAAATGAGCACTACTAGACCTCTTGAGTTAATTCACATGTACTTATGTGGGTTGTCAAGGTACAAAGTAGAGGAGGAAAGAAATATGTCCTTTTCATTATGGATGATTACTCCATGTTCGAATGGACCATGTTCTTGAAAACAAAGGAAGAGATATTTGAATTTTTGGTGATGTTTGCTAAATCGATTCAAGTAAAGTTGAGTAATAAAATAGTAGAGACTAGGTCTGATGATGGAAAGGAATTTGAAAATGCTAGAGTTGAGGAATTTTGTTCTAAAAATGGAATCATTCATAAGTTTTCAGCTCCAAGAACTCCTCAACAAAATGGCGTTATTAAAAGAAAGTATGGGACCCTGATTGATATTTCCATAACCTTACTAATATATGGATGTCTTCCTAAGATTTTTAGGGTAGAAGCAGTAACCACTGCTTTCTATGTCACTAACAAGTGCCTCATTAGGTTCATTCTTAACAAAACTCCGTGTGAGTTGTTATTAAAAAAAACCCAAACATGACTATTTTAAACCTTTTGGTTGGAAGTGCTTTGTATTAAACAATGGTAAGGATGAGTTGGTAAAATTTGATTCTAAAAGTGATGAGGCAGTATTTGTTGTCTACTCTTCAACTAGCAAAGCATATAAAGTCTATAACAAAAGAACACTGTGTTTAGAGGAGAGTTTTAAAGTCATTTTTTATGAGTCAAGAAACTATAAGAACCCTACAAATGGTGATGACACATACGTGGAGGAACGTATTTACATTTAAATATATAATTCTAGTAAAGAAGACTCTCAAGGTCAAAATACTCAAGAAGATATGATTGATGAATAAGGAGGAGAAAAAGAAACAAGTCCTTAGTTGTAGGACTCTGAATTTGTTGGATCTCAACAAAGGAATCGAGACTAAATATCTATGGGTCTTGGGATTAGTTTGCCTCAATCAACTTCAATAAAGAAAAATTGGAAACACAAGTCATCTCACCCTCTTGATAATCTGACTTCTCCCTTTGGGGTCAGGAATGCAGACTACGTCACAAACAAGAAACTTTATGGCCTTTTCCACATTTATATCCATAATTAAGCCTAAAAATATGAAGGAATCACTTAAGGATGCAGACTAGATAAATATAATGAATGAAGAACTTCATCTATTTTAAAGGAATAAAGTTTAGCACCTCATCCCTAAAACTACTGACATAACCATTATAGGGACAATGTGGGTATACATAAACAAGTATGATGAGCATGACTATCAACAAAAACAAGGAAAGCTTATGGTAAGAGGATACCATTAGCAAGAAGGAATTGACTATAATAAGACTTTTACTCCTATTGCAAGAATGGAAATAATCAGAATTATCATTGTCTTTGCTGCATATATGGAGTTTAATTATTCAAAATGAATGTGAAGAGTGTATTTCTGTGGTTTTTGACGAAAAAGGTATATGTCTAACAACCACCTATTTTTAAGATATTAATCAACCACATCATGTCCTAAAGTTGGATAAGGTCTCTATGGGATTAAAATAGGCTCCTAGAGCACGGTATAATAAACTATCAAAGTTTCTTCTTGAGAATGGTTTCAAAAAGGAAAAATTGGCAATACTTATTTTCTAAAATCTAGAGAAAAATGCCTACTTATTGGGAAGATTTATGTTGATGATAACATCTTTTGGCAACCTTAGACACTTTATGCAGAGAATATGCAAAACACATGGAAAGTGAGTTTGAATAAGCATGACAGGTGAACTGAGCTTTTTTCATGAATTGAAGTTCAAGCAAACACCACAAGGCACCAGGATTTATGAAGAGAAATACATCAAGCAATTGCTGAAGTAATTTAACATGAATGATACTAATAACGCTCAACTTACACCTCAAATAAGTGCAAGGCGGTCGTCGTCAATATATTTACCCAACTTCAGAGTCGGGGTCGAATACACAGGGAACAATGTGAGTGGCGATTAAACTAGTTCAAAACTATATCAACAAGTTAAATTCAAATAAATAATAAGAAAAGACAAAATAGGGGTTTTTATCAATCAAACAAATTTTAATGTTTCAACTTATTTTAGAACTCAAAACTTATATTTCAATAGTTCAAATCAATGATATAGAGAAACTAGGGTTGTGATCACTATGACTATTAATCTCCATTGAATAATAACTATTCATGATTCTCATGATAAGTGGGAATAGCAGATTATCCTTGCCGATGATACTATCTGACTTATCTCTCGACCTCACCAGACAATTTATTATCTAATTCTCTCGAACATAGATAACATATCTATTTCAAATCGGATGTTATCTCAGGTAGATTGATCCAATTACGGTATCAATCATTAAACAGAAGGTTGGTAGCTTCCGAGTCCCTGTTGATAATTCATAACCTCTAGTGTATTTCTCTGTTAGAAGTAAATAAAACCTAAGACATAACCTAATATTTCCAACTAATAGATTAAAGGTAAAAAAACATAATTTCAAGACGTTCCCACAATCACTCAAACCCTAATCCAACTATTAAAGAACTAAATCAAAGGATGGAAAATTGAATTCTAAGTTAAGAGAGTCAAAAACAAGTAAACTCTCCTTTACTAAGTTATAAGATGTCAAAAGCTGCTTCCGAAGTTGTGAATGAAACCCTAAAAGATGCTATTTATACTAAAGCCTAATTAAGGTAATAAAATAACAAAATCACAATTAGGCTTGAATTTAGGTGATGGCATATTGGTGTTGATCGTCAAGCTTCTGACTGTGTCTCAGATATATCGTCAGAAGTCGTGCCTTCTTAACCTATTCTGCCTCACTCTAATGATGTCCTCCGATGGCTTACCAGAGGAGTGATGGCATGTAGGAAATTTTGTCAGACCTTTAGCTTATTTCACCATGTTCTATCCCACTTGATGGCATTTTCTGATGGCTTACCACACTTTTGATGACATATTGAGAATGTCGTCACCTTCATCCAGCAACTCTTCTTCACTGTTCTTCTTGACATCTTTTTCTGGTAACTTACCACATCTTTGACAGCTTGTAAGAAATGACGTCAGACTCATATCAGCAAATTTGTACCAGATTTTACTTATTTTGTTCATCTTTTCTATGTTTTTCTCCCATCCTTGATACAACTACAATATCACAAGAAAACGATGAAAAATAACCAAAAGTTGCTTAAGACTTCGCAATTATTTAGATTTAAAAGCCTTAAATGTGTTAGCATCTGCTCACACATCAACAACCTCAACTTAAAACAATTGCTTGTCCTTAAGAAACTACATAACACCATACTATGATGCTTAACCAAGAGACACATAAGAAACCTATCATAGTTGATTATCTAGTTTAGCTCAAAACTCATGCCACTCTCTACGTTCAATCCAATTGTGCATATCCATGAATATTAACAATGAGACCTAAAGGAATCAAGATATGGCATCAATTCAGCAACAACAACCATGCATGTACCAATATTACACTATCCAAACAAGTTAACAGCTAGTAATGCAACCGATGTGCCATTACAACAAAGAAGTCCCTCCTCACTCATATATGAACTCAAGCATGTCAATGTGGGGATGGTCAAGAGAAACTCACTCTCAAAAAGAAATTCCTATCAATGCATGTCAAATACCATATGCTTTCCCTTATTTTCATCACCAAGGTGTCCAGACAAGTAACTTAGGTTCATTATGATCTAAACAGGAAGGTGATAGGAGTCATAGAAAGAAATGGTCAATTCAGGTTCAAAATAAGGATCAAGAGATATCATGCATACAGGAAAGGTTATTTTGGCAAAAAGTGACTTAAAATCAAAACGACCTATGATCCTTTCCTAACTACTATCTTTTAACCAAAACTAATCGGGAAAGTTCTGGATTTAACACACAAAGGGAACTAAGTAGTATCTCACACATGGCACAAAGGTGCATCATAAGCTACTACCTACCCGATTTATGTGATTGTTTAGCAGTGGATATCATGTACTATTAATAATTTCATAACAAAATGCAAAGTGGTCACACATAAATGTATATCACACAGTTATAAAATAGACCAACGGAGAGGTGTTTATCAGTTTCAAAAATCAACAAAAATATGTCAACTGCTCTAGATACTTATTTTTCTCCAGTTACAACACATCACAAAACAAACATAGTACGCTTAAATATGCTGGCTCTACTAGGAATAAGACTCCGGGGAAAAAAGGCACGGCAACAAAAACCCCAAGAGGACATCAACACCCACAAGTAGCCCCACCCTCAACTTAATATCATGCATTGTTCCCAACACGTCAAATCAAAACAAAAGAGTTAGAAACAACCTGTGGCACCATGGGTGCAAAGATCTGATGTCAATCACATAATATGAATACAAACAACAAATTACCTTGGGTTGCCTCCTAAGAAGCTCCTAGTTTAACGTCGCGGCATGACCCAACTCAGCTTTTTCCTCCACCTTGAGGATATAAATTTCACCCTCAACTTAGAGTCCATCTTCTTTCCTCGCTCATAAGGAGGTGGTAAGAATATTAAGAAGCCAAGTAATGGATAATGCATGGTAAACAACTCAGCTTTAAAGTGAGGTATGTTTTTGTGTTTCTTATCAAGTGTAAAATAAAGAATATAGAATTCTTGTTCCTCATCTTCACAGTCTTCCACTATTTTAGATGATTCCATAGACAAGAAATCATCTAAACATAATGTGGAAAAATGCTTCGAGTGTGGCCCAACAAATCCTACTTCAAAATTTACACTATCCTCTACACACTCACTTTTATTCATCTTCTCAACATTTTTACTTTGAATTGGGCTAGATTCTTCATAAGTGATTGACTTGGCTTCGTCTTTTGCCTCTAGCCCCATTCCTTCAATCTTGGCATCATCCCTCATGGTTGGCTCGGTTGGTTGGTAAATCTTCAAGGGTTGATCAACATCAAACTCATCATTAGTATAGGAATCTTGCTCTTCATCGTCACACTCTTCCATTATTTTAAATGATTCCACAGACAAGATATCATATAAACATAATGTAGAAAAATGTTTTGGATGATTGACCTCGATATCCATCTCTTGTATCCTTTCTCTTCCCTCATTAAATGCCCTAATGTCTTGACGTATGCCACATATAGTATCATTTGTTATGTCTATACGATCCAATATTAGTTGAAGCATAGCTTCAATGTCACTCTTTCCAGTACTGTGTTCTTCCTTTTCTTGACCATAAGACCTGTCATGCTCATAAGAAGAACTAGAATTTGGGTTAGTACAACACGGGGAGGGGGAATTTGAGCAATCACTCCAATGTCCATCTTGACCACCACATAAAAAACAATTATACTCCTGGTAGGATAGAGATGGTGCACACATCTCTCTTCGGGGAGCATATCTACAGTCATGCCAAAAGTGGGGTCCATCACAATATGGACATGGATCATCCAGATAAGATTTCCAACCACCAAACTCATATTCATTCAATGATTCCATAGTAAGAAATAAGCAAAAATAAAAAATCTACCTAACACATGAAACAATGGAAATCACAAAAAAATATTTACAAGTTCGAATTCAAGCAAGTAAGGTAAAATTCCAAACCAACTCAATGCGCCAAATTATTCCGCAGCAACGGCGCCATTTTTTATAACGCTCAACTTATACCTCAAATAAGTGCAAGGCAGTTGTCGTCAATACATCTATCCAACTTCAGAGTCAGGGTCGAATCCACAAGGAAAAATGTGAGTGGTGATTAAACTAGTTCAAAATTATAGGTACAAGTTAAATTCAAATAAATAATAACAAAAGACAAAATAGGGGTTTTTATCAATCAAACAAATTTTAACATTTCAACTTATTTTAGAACTCAAAACTTAAATTTCAATATTTCGAATCAATGATATAGAGAAACTAGGGTTGTGATCACTATGACTATTAATCTCCATTGAATAATAACTGTTCATGATTCTCGTGATAAGTGGGAACAGCAGATTATCCCTGCCGATGATACTATCTGACTTATCTCTCGACCTCACCATACAATTTATTAGATAATTCTCTCAAACTTAGATAATATATATATTTCTAACCGGATGTTATCTCAGGTAGATTGATCCAGTTACGGCATTAATCATTAAATAGAAGGTTGGTAGCTTCTGAGTCCCTGTTGATAATTCATGACCTCTAGTCTATTTCTCCGTTAGAAGCAAATAAAACCTAAGGCATAACCTAATGTTTGCAACCAGTAGATTCAAGTTAAAACAACAGAATTTCAAGACATTCCCACAATTACTCAAACCCTAATCCAACTATTAAATCTATGAAATAATAATCATAGATCCCACAACCCTAGTTGTGGGTTTTAGTTGCTCATAAGATAGAAAGAGATAATAAAGATTAAATTTCAAACTTAAAGCAAGTGAACTTACAAAATATAAAATTCAAAGTTGTTTCTCCTTCAAGTACAATAAGAATTTCCCACAACTAAATCAAAGGATGGAAAATTAAATTCTAAGTTAAGAGAGTCAAAAACAAGTAAACTCTCCTTTACTAAGTTACAAGATGTCAAAAGCTGCTTCCGAAGTTGTAAATGAAACCCTAAAAGATGCTATTTATACTAAAGCCTAATTAAGGTAATAAAATAACAAAATCACAATTAGGCTCGAATTTAGGTGACGACATATTGGTGTTGATCGTCAAGCTTCTGACAATGTCTTAGATATATCATGAGAAGTCGTGCCTTCTTAACCTGTTCTACCTCACTCTGACGATGTCCTCCAATGGCTTACCAGAGGAGTGATGGCATGTAGGAAATGTCGTCAGACCTTTAGCTTATTTCACCATGTTCTGTCCCACTTGATGGCATTTTCTGACGGCTTACCACACTTGTGACGACATATTGAGAATGTCATCACCTTCATCCAGCAACTCTTCTTCACTGTTCTTCCTGATGCCTTTTTTTGGTAACTTACCATATCTCTGATGGCTTGTAAGAAATGCTGTCAGACTCATACCAGCTCACTTGTACCAGATTTTACTTATTTTTTTCATCTTTCCTATGTTTTCCTCCCATCCTTGCTACAACTACAATATCACAAGAAAACGATCAAAAAAACCAAAAGTTTCTTAAGACTTCACAATTATTTAGATTTAAAAGCCTCAAATATGCTAGCATCTGCTCACACATCAGATACCAAGCCCGTTGATACACCTTTAGGGACAAGCTCAAAGATTGATGTTGATGAACTTTTCCCCTCAGTAAATGAGACTACGTATAGAGGGATCATTGGATCTCTACTCTATCTAACTATAAGCAGACCTGACTTTGTGTTAGTGCGGGTATGTGTGCCAGGTTTCAATCTTGTCCGAAAGAGTCTCACTTAACGACTCCTAAAAGGATTCTCAAATACCTAAGAGGGACAGTAGACCTAGTCTTATTTTATCCTTTAGGAGACAATTTTGATCTAATCGGGTATGTTGATATCGACCATGTAGGGTGCCTAGTAGATAGAAAAAGTACCTCTAGAATGACTCATTTTCTTGGTTCATCCTTGATTTCATGGGGCTCTAAAAAGCTAGTTCTGTTGCCCTCTTTACTGCTAAATAAGTAGTAGTTGCTTCATATTGTGCTTAATTACTTTAGATTAAGCAGCAGTTAAAATATTTTGAGATAGTGATTGATACTATTCCATTGATGTGTGACAACACAAGTGCTCCAAAATATGGAAAAAAAACTTGGGCAGCACAAAAGGACTTAACATATTGATGTAAGACACCAGTTTCTTAGAGACAATGCAGAAAAGGGAGCAATCTGTATAAAATTTTACAAAACTAAAGATCACGTAGCTGATATTTTCACATAGGCTCTTAACAAAGAGAAATTTGTGAAAATAGACTAAAATTAGGACTAATCAAGATAAACTAAGCTTCCTCAGTTGATTTGATCTCCCCTGGTTTTGTCTATGGTTAGGGAAAATGTATCCTAGAATCAATTTATTCAGTTGGTCTAACACAGTACCATACCTTCTGCAAGTATACATACATGATGAGCAAACTCATAAGGTGAGGTGATCAGATGGACAGCAATGAAGAAATTCCTTTTAAAATAATACAAGGACCTGGTCCTTACCCATAGGTTCCCTTTCTTAAATATGTATAATAGTTACTGTTCATAATTTTCACATGTCTCTTACCTCTTCTTTAAACCACTATCAAATTATTGAAATTCAAACGGATGTGCCAATAGGGACCAATAACATCTCTACATTCTAAGTCCAAATGTTACCTCTTTTCAACCATTTTAATTCAAAAATCAAACTCTTTTATTATCATAATTTTTACAAATCTTATCAATTCCTCCTTTGAAGCTCTTGTTTCTCAGAAAAAAGTAAAATTTTATCTTTTGTTCCTTCACTTTTCAAAATCACAATGTCTCACGAAGCTTTTTCTTCTAATACTTCTCCTCTAAATGAACCTTAACATTCTCCTACACCCACACTATTAGAAAAAAAAACCCCTTTTCATGGATAACTCAGCACCTTCGACTAGAGAAGAGAACCATATTAAAATAACTTCTAAGATTTCTAAAAACGTTCCAAAAATTGTTCATGTTGAAAAACCCTATAGCGGTGGTTTTGGCTTACCCCTTTGTGTCAGAATCTCCTATCCTTCAGCGGTTCCAGTTCTTGATATACCCACTGAAATACTTAAAGAAACTAGTCCCTAACCCTCTCTAAGTCAAACCCAATCTTCAAACAACTATTCAAAGAGGATCTCCTAGTTGAGAAATCCAATTCCTCAAGTAATATTATGGCAGGGAAAGACTGGATGGTTAAAAGTCTAACCCTATTGGCTAGTGATCAAAGAGGTAGCCAAAGAACTTTGGAGAAACTCTTTTTACCTAAGTCTCCTATCCCTACTTATGATAGCACTCCTGTAGCCTTACAAAATATAAATGAACCAATGCAGTATTCTATAGAACATGAAGTGGAGAAAGATAGTAGTGTATCATTGAAATGGAAAGCCATAGAAAAAAGAGATCTAAGGGAAAGGAGAAGTTGGAGGGAATGGGAAAGGTGGTTAAGTCTTGAACCATAAAAAGTGCTGAGAAGAAATTATTAGGTAATGCTATGAAGGACATCAAGATTGCCACCACCAAATATAGGACAGTGTAAAGGACTTCGTAATTGAGGTAGAGAATATTGATGTAGTAGATGTGGTAGAGAAGGATGAGAACATTAATGTTGATGTTTCTGCTACAATAACCAACAAGTGGAAGGAAGAACAAGAAGGTAAGCAAACTAGGTCCTATGGGGAAAACCAAAAACCCCTGCTCAAAAAAAGCATCTCTCAGTGAAGAGAAAAATGTGTGAGGGACTTGGCCCTGTTCAAGAAAGTCAAAAAGTAATTGAATTAGGTAGTGCCTCAAAGAGAAGAAAAGTACAAATAGAAGAGAATGACTTGTCTAGAGAAAAAAGAAATGAGGTTTTGAAATCTCAAAAAGTATTGTTTGGAAGGGTATCTAACCTAAGAATCTTTGATCAGTTAGGAATGGTTGAGTTTTTTGAGTTTGTTAGGCATAAAGACCGCATGCACATTTCTGAGATCCTAATCCCATCAGTTTTTAAAAAAGGAAGTTTGGGACTTCTTTTATACCATCAAGGTTGCTGATGATGTGATAAGTTTGACAGCAGTAGTGCAAGGGTGTAATACCTTGTATTTTCCTAACTCGGATTAGTTTTTGTAGTACACAAGAATTTCAATATAAAATTTTCAATACACTTAGAATTTTACAGTTTAAGACTTACCAAATGGTAGGAAATTTAGTCAGCTTTCCAATGATATAAAGTTCATCCAAATCCGATATCTAGGTGAGAAGATATGGCCCTTTTTTGTAAAATAGTATGTCAAAATATGCAGCACCGCATTGCGGTGAGAGTCAAAATGGCGTTAGTCATTTTACAGTGTTCCATCACAATTTCATCACGTTGCACAGATATGTTATTGGGCATTCGTCCTTTTCCAGTTAACCCAATGCAATTTTATCGCATCGTGCCAAGGGCCAAATTGACGTTCAGTGAGGTACCATGATGGCGGTGTCGTGCCAAAAGTCTAGTTCCTAGTTTTCCATTTCTAGTGGTGCAATACGATAGCAACGTGTTGCGCCATTGGTCAAAATGGGAGTTGTCTATTTTCTAGTGGGCCGACGCGATTGTACCGCGTCGCACCGGCATGATAAATCAAGATTTTCAAATTTTGTGATTTAATTTTAGGGACCGTTTGGTCAATTCGCAAAACCCCTAATCATTGTAAACACGTTTATTAACCCCTAATAACCTAGTTAAGTTATTATTCACTTAATCTCCCAAAAATATCAAGAACACTCTCTCAAATAACAAAACCCTAGCCTTCAGGAATCAAAAGAAATCCTCCAAAATTTCACCAAGAAACTTCAAGAAATCATCTTTCTAGGTATGTTAGGTGTTCATCCATAGGCCCTTACTGCCCATGGAGTCTAAGAACCCTTTTTCAAGAATACAAGTTTTCAGAATTGTGATTTCTATGCTTGAATTAGATTGTACTCATGTTCATGATGTTGTTTGGGTTTCAATCAATGATTAATTACAAGTTTTCATGAAATTAAGATAGAATGTGTGATGAATTATGTAATTCTCACGTTAAATCCTTGAATTTACAACTTGAATACTGTAGCGATGATATTTATGTATGTTTATTATTATGTGAAATAATCATGCTCACCGAGTGTTTGTTAGAATGCCTATGTGAATTGAATAGTGTAATCATGACAAGTTAAGCATGTGTTCCCATTCATGTACAAGTTCATGCCTTGCAAGTGTTTGACAAAATGTCTCAATGGATGAATCATGACTAAGTGACTAGCTAGTATGCTTTCAAGATTGTGCCATGTTTTACTATTAATGCTATCGAGTCCTGGGGGTATTTAAAACCCGAAATCTAGTTATTTACCTAGAATTATAGTAGCTATAGAATAGTACCAGTAACATTATAAATAGTAGTACTCAGTCAGCTCCAGAATTAAGTAAAACTCAGTCCAGTTTAGTTCAGTTTAATAATCAAGTGTCATTCAGTTGAGAGTAGGATTCATCACCGAGCAAACCCAAGGATCGAGGCTTACCTGTTAGTAGACGGTGTGATCCTTAGTAGAAGTTCTTGTGTTCTAGAACTATATAGCCAGCGCAGGTTTAGATATCAACTTGCCAGTTAAGGGTTGATAAGCTATTTTACCTGCCAGTTGAGGGTAATACCATTCTCATTAGGGAACCTACCAGATGAGCGTGACACTTTATCCTGTTAGTACCTGTGGTATGGTACTAACACCCTTCCAACTGGGGTTACAGGTTGGACACCAATCAATACAGAGAAGGGCATGTCAGTTAGATAATTACCTCCTACAGTTTTAGTTTCAGCCTCAGCATAGAACTCAGTTCAGTTTTACAGAATCAGGACTGCCAAAAATAGTCACCCAGTTATCAGTAATTCAATTATTAGTAATTTCAGATATCAGTCGCTCAGTTATCAGAACTCAGTACTCAGTTTTAATATAAATCTCAGACATAGTATATATGTATATATGCACAGTATTGCATAATCAATGTTTACAGTAGCTTTAGTTATCCATGTACTCTTATTCGGTTATATTTATATCGCTCAGTCAGTTACTATTCATGTATATGAACCCATGCATTTCATCTTTACCTCATCTAGCATACCAGTACATTCCATATACTGATTGCATACTCTTTTCTTGTGCTATGATGTATCATATCATAGGTTCGAATGCTCAGGTTCCTGACCGCGCTTAGCTAAATTTAGTTAGCAGCAGAAAATTCAGTAACGATTCCTCATTCATCGAGGATATTATTTATTTCAGCATTATAGTAGATTTAGGATTTTATTAGTCAAAGTTAGTTGAGGGCTTATCCCATTAATTCCATATTCAGACAGTTCAGTTAGAGGCTTTCCAGACTAAACTAGTTCAAATAGTATTCAGTTTTACAGATGTTATTATCAGTTATTATACTTTTCAGTATTCAAATTATGAACCTTATGGCATTTTAACTTAACTTTCACAGTATTTCAGTATTATTATTCAGTGCTCATAGCAGGTATCGGTCATGGGTTAGCTTGTGGTCCTTCGAAGTTGTAAGCATCGTATGACGTCTAGGGTGCAAAATCGGGGTGTTACAAAGGGTTGAAAGTGGTTTTAGATGAGGAAACTATAGGAAAAATTATTTATATCTCTATTGATGGGATCAGGTTAGTGAATCACCAGTACCCCTTAGTGGAGTTCATGCAGACAACCTCAAAAGTTGGAGGGACCTCTACTGTAGAGGTTTGGACAAAATTTTTGAAAGGCTAGTTTTGATTGCCTTTTATGTTTGTCAATAAGGTCATACTGACTAAGTCTATAAAAAGAACTATGGCATCAGCAGTAGTCCTGTTTCTGATGGAGTACCTAAGAAAATTTGAGTTGATAAACCTCCACACGTTTATAATTGAACATATGCATAAGATTATGCATGTTAAGGATGGAAGACATGCAATGCCCAATGGGTACTTCTTTTATAAAGTGTTCAGTTATTTCAAAGTGGTGTATGAGAGAGGTGTTCCTGGAACTGTGAAGTAAATGTTTACTTTGAACACTTTAATTGAAAATGAGTCTGTTGAGGGCAAGGTTAGGACCACGTCCTAGGTTTTTTAGTTGATAGATGTGCATTATAATTTGAATGGAGAAGTGGAAGAGTTAAGGTTGGAATTGGAAAAAAAAGTACAGAGATAACATATCTCAAATTGAGGATACAATAATTATCAATAGAGGAACCTGGTGCTTCTGAGGAGTTAATGGCTGAAGATATAGCACTAAAAGCTCAAGTTACTATTTTATCTAGTGGAGTCAAGGAACTCAATGTTGAAGTTAAGTGCAGCTTCTAAATACTAACACTACTGAGAGTTGTAGGATGGAAATGCTTCTCAAATCTCTTTCTCCAAAACCTCCTCCATCTTAACCCCCTTTCAAAATTATGTTATCTCAAAGCCTTCTTGTGTCAGTTTTCCTTTTATCACAGTGGCTATTATAATTAGTTCATTATTTTATTTTGTAGAAGGTTGTTTATGGAACTTATCCTAGTTTACTAATGAATGAAACTCTTCTATTTATGTCTATCATTTATCTCTCTTAATGTTTTGTTCATTCATGTTACCATTGCCCTAGCGGCGATGAGTTAACCTATAGCACTTATTGATTATCTTGGTTTACTTATTTACTCTTTTATGATGCCAAAAGGGGAAAGATTGGTCTCACTTAATTAGTCTTGTTCCAATGGACCTAGTCCCTTTATCTAAAGATTTATACTACGGGTGTAAAGTCGGAAGCTAATTGATATGAGAAAATGCTGGTGTAAGGAGGAAATTCAAAGTTCTTACAAATATTTTTTTCCATAATCAAAAAGGAAAAAATTATTGTATTGAGTTTGATGATGACATTCAGTACATTCAGGAACTAGGTCCGTTGCATTCTAACTTCTTGAGGAATATTATGGGACAACTATACACTACTGCATACTGTATAATTTTGTCATATAGTATAATTATTGTGCACGTACACATTGTACAACATGGGGACACTTGGTTCAATAGAATACCTACTCGAATTGATCTTCAATATATATAAGCAAAGAGGTGATCAATTAAAGACCTAGTTTAGACACAAATATGTTTTCCTGAAATGCAAAAATTGCTATTGCTTAAGAATTAAACAGCTTCTCTTTCAAGGACCTATTAGCTTTTAGCTTTTTATTTTCTTGAGTCTTTGAGTCTTGTTCTAGAATAGAAGTTTACTTTTGTAGTTGTTAGTTGCAACTCTCTTGAATGTCTTGTGTCTTAGCTTAGCTAGAGTTACCTAGGATTATTTGATTAGAACAGTTTTATTAAATAGTGGTGTGGCGAAGTTGTCACATTTAATTGTAATAGAGGTATTACAAGTGAAAGGATTTAGAGTTAATTTTTTTTAAGTTTGATTGAGTACATAATCAGTTGGTTGCTTGATTATAGTGCAACAATGGAAAATCCTGTGAGGACATGTTGGATTTTCCTCCCTTGAGTAAGGTGGTTTCCACATAAAATCTCGTGTGCCTTGTGTTTCTACAAATTTTGCTTTAGTTCCTCTATTTCTATAGTCTAATATTTCTTAGGGATCCAGTCCCTTGCTGGTGGTGAATTCATATATTTTATCCAAGCCAAGTGGGTATTTCAAAATAAACTAAATCAAGAAGGCAAAGTCATAAGAAACAAAGCAAGGCTAGTGGTTCAAGGTTATGCTTAATAGGAAGGTATTGATTAAAATTATACCTTCACCCTTGTGGTAAGGTTAGAATCTATTCACATTCTCTCAGCTTTTGCATTTTAAATTGTTTTAACTTTTTTCAAATGGATACATAAAGTTCTACTTAAGTGGTTTTATAAAAGAAGAGGACTATGTAAAACTACCTCTTGATTTTGAAAAATCTTCTTTTCCTGAGTACGTTTCAAAATTTACCAAAGATCTCCACAGTCTCAAAATAAGCCCCCAATGCTTTTTATAAACGTTTGAGAAATTTTTAACTGAAAAACAATTTTCAAAGAGAAAAAAACTAATACAACTCTATTTATTCAAAATGTCTATTCTAGCATTCTTATTGCTCAAATTTATATGGACAATATTAATTTTGAATGTTCTATCTCTTTGTTATATGAGAAATTTGTTGAAGTGATTAAAAAAGAAATTAAATAATCCTCATGGAAAATTCACCTTTTTCGAATGGTTACAAATAAAGCAGTCGACTAATGACACCTTCATTAGTCAAAAAAATTACATAAAGGAACTCATTAAGAAGTTTGGTATGGAGAAATGTAAGTTTTTTGGAACTTCTTTGAGCCTCACAACTTATCTCAAAATAAATACACCATAACAAGATGTTGAAGAAAAGAACTATCACAGAATGATCAGATCATTACTATTTTCATAGAAAGTCAATCCGACATCATGTTTAACATATGCAAATATGCTATGTTAAAAAAATCATTCAATAGCTCCTTGTGCAAGAATATGGATTATGGTATCCTCAATCAAATAATTTTGATTTAATCATATATTAAAATGTTGATTTTGTAGGAGATAAAGACAATTGAAAAATACTAGTGGGATATGTCAATTCGTGGTGAAGCACTTATCTCTTGGCACAACAAGAAACATAACATATATAGTCCTATCTATAACAAAGTCAGATAATCTAGTTGTAGGTATAGTTGTGGTACTCAAATATTATGAATGATGCATCAAGTGATTGATAATGAGATAGTTACAAGAGTTGTCTATTTTATGTGACAATACTAGTGCTAATAGTATGTCTAGATACATTGTGCATAGTTTTTGTGCTAAAAATATATATCAAGCATCATTTTATTCATTATCATATTGAAAATAGAATTTTGTTTCTTGAATTCATTGATTTTGAAAATCAACATGCTGCTACTTTTACAAAACCTCTTTTGGAAGATTGCTTTTGTTTTCTTTGTGATATTTTAGGTGTTACAATACTTTAATCTTAATTTTTTTTACTTATTTATGACTTGTTTGTTTTTATTTTTGGTTATAGTATGATCCTTTTAATTATTATATTTGATTTTGTACTGCCTTTTCCTCTTTCCCACAACTTTTTTTTTTAAAGAATCACGTCCAATAAGGCCTAAACCCTTTATCTTCTCATCTATTATCTTTATATTCCTACCTCTCTTCATCTCTCATAATAACTCTCTTCACTCATACTTTCATGAGAAAGAAAGTATCCATGGCCACCTTCGCCAAACGTTCCAATAAAAGACTCCACAATGATTCTAAAATTGATGTCCTAAATATTAAATCCTTGATCCAAAATAAAAAATTTCCTACTTCTATATCTCATTCAAAGTTTAAGGAACACTCTATTTCTACTTTATAAAAAAAATATACCTAACAAAAATTGAAATATCATTATTCTTTTTCTCTTGTAGATATACGTCTCTTTTGGAATACTGAAGATAAAAGAAAGAGAGTGGCATCAAAAAATTGACTTATTGTGACTAGAAGGATTAACTTGAAACAATTGGAAAACTATCAATATATTGTAAGTACTTATTTCAAAGCATAAAAATTGCATTTGCATTTTCAACTTTGTTGGATTTGTACAGTTTTTGCTATGATGCAGTTGACCATAATGGCTACCCCTAACTAAAATAACCATCTCACAAAGAAAAAATGGATTAGGTGCAATAATTTATAAATGTTGCTTCTGGAAAGTTTATCAGGAACTCATTCATATATTTTATGCAAATCTAAGATTCTCTAAAGATAGTGGGAAATTAGAAACTGTAGTCTTAAGAAATTAATGTATTCTAAATAATTTTCTATTCATCACAATTTTGGAAAAAATTCTATGGGTTTATACCTTTCATGTTTGGTAGCTGGACAAAAAATTTTGAGTCAGCTTTGGATAAAGTCTAACTCTTTGTTGCAGAGAATGGGTCAAACCTTTATTCATTTGGTCACTCTACTATGTGTTTTGAAACTTACATATTAGCTCATATTATGGCAACCATTTTACTTCTTAGAAATGGTTCTTTGAGTTGCAAACCTAGCAGGTATATATTTGTTTCCTATCATCTATTGAAAAGGTATTGTATTGAATAGGATCAGTTGTTACATGATTAAGAGCATTTCAAAATCTTAAAGTCACACTAGTCTTTCTTATCAACTGATTATCTCTCGTATTCTAGTGGATTTAAAGTTAGATCTATCAACCTATAAGCCAGTTGAAGTCTCTACTGCCTGTTACTCTCATGCTTTTTAGTAGTGTGGGATATGTTTTGGTTCAAAAAGATTCAAGGAAGATTAAGCCCGAAGTGCCAAAGGCAACCAAGGTAGAGGCCTATTCAACTACTAAGTTAATAAAGGAAATGGTTAAAGTTAAGGGATGGTTACCTCTGCTGGAATATAAAATGAAACTCATACAAGTGAAATGGACTGAATTATTCAACTCTCTAAGGATATAAGTGTTGAAGTTGGTACACTCGGGATTGCACTAGAGGGACTTCACCATGAATGAATTAAAATTGTTAACAAGCTGCTCACCTAAATCTAGGCTTCACCTGCTTGTGTAACTCTAACCAATATCAACCTTAGGTAACTCTACCTAAACTGACTTTAAAATCAAAGAAAACATTACTCTTATAGCATTAGTAATTCAATTACAAACCAAGGCTCTACTCAAGAACTCACACGCTCTTTCAGTACATAAGAAAATCAGAACTCAAGCACTTGTTACAAAGTTTAGTTTTTGCCAATTTAATATATCTAGATTTATATGAGCAAAATCCATTGGGTTATCCTTAAGAGCAATGTCAAAATCATATAAGAAAAATCTTATTCCATAAATGAAGATAGTAAAATATACCTCGATAATACAAATCTAGATCCCATGTTTGAAGATCTTAAATTAAGCCTCAATTTTACACTATTCACAAAGACTTGTAAAATAAGATAAAGAATGAGAAGAAAGAAACATCACTTGAGAAAATACTTAGTTTCTTCTGTATCTTACACAATATACGATATTCTATAATAGATTATTTGTTTTCATAAAATACAAAAGATACTAAGTAGCTTTACAGGCAGATGTTGTAACTATTGAGGAATAGGGAAATAAATCTAATCAGCATACTAAGGTTATATCCATTCATTAAAAGCACTAAGGAAATCCTTATAACTTAAGGGACTAGACTAGACACCAAACAAATGATCAAAACAAGTATAAACTCTTGTATCTTTTACTTTTTTTGCATTTACTTGTATTTAGTTATCCTTTTCTCTATACACTAGCCTTTCCTTTGCTGTATAAAAAACTAAATGATGTTCCTATTTACGAAATATCATTTGTAAACTAAAAATGTATAAAACAAAAAAAATATTCTTTCATTAGCTCTCATTCACCTCTCTAGTTATCTCAAAGAGTCATTTTTCTATCCTCTATGTATTTTTCAATATTTATTTTTATGCAACTCAAAATTTCAACCATGAGTGTACATGGAAGAATTGTGGAACCTTGGAAGTGACCGGTGTTAGTGATTTGAATTAGAGTCTAGCCGAAATTACTTTCAAGGTAGTGGCTTACCATGATATAGTATTTTCGACTATTCACTTACTATTTTTGATTTTAGTTCAATATCTATTTATCATGAATTTGATATAGTTAAATTTGTAAGTATTTCAAGAGCATGCTAAGATTTAATCTCACTCAAGGTTTGATTCATTATCGGTTAGAGAAATTAACTATTAAGAAACTAATATTAACATAGATATATTAATGAGTAAGTAGAAAAATGAGTGGAGGCGATCCAAGGTCATCTCCAAATGCTCTGGAAGGTTGCGATCGTTCTACGTATGAGACCTGATTAAACTAGAAAACTATTGGATAATGCAAGAAAATAAAAAAGCTTATAGACCAAACAACTAATATTATATTTATATGAAGTGTGAAAAAGAAGGGAGAATATCCCTTTACATGTGAGTAAGGGTGGTTATTTATAGTGTACAAAGTTATTCTTTAGACATTATTTTTCAAGAAATAATTTTGTAAAAGAGTTCTGGATTTCTTAGTATTCCACCCATCCTGATTCGTTAGTTGGAGGTAATAGTCTCCTAGCTCTGTTCTATTAGGTCTTATCCATCTTTCTATGAATTTGACAATATTTTCTCCTGCTT
Organism: Capsicum annuum; assembly: GCF_002878395.1. Taxonomy (NCBI): domain Eukaryota; kingdom Viridiplantae; phylum Streptophyta; class Magnoliopsida; order Solanales; family Solanaceae; genus Capsicum; species Capsicum annuum. The sequence goes on along the minus strand of NW_025816951.1, from coordinate 1,647,183 downwards.
ATCCTTGGTGCTGATGGATGGGAACTTTCTTATCCCTTTGAGAGAATTTTCTTACAATATTGCCTCTAAGTGTGTGTTTTAGTAGCCATGGTATTTTCTGTGGTAGTCATGCATTCGGGCTATTCACCCAAAATTTGTCATGTTTGTAACACCAATTTTGTCTTATATAAATAGTACTGTCTCTCAAGGCATTATGTTACGCAGTTCTCGTGAGATGCAAAGTGAATTGAAGGTCATTATTTTAATAGATTTCCAAAATACTGCATCTGATAACAAATCAACCCTTGACATGTGTACAAATAAGAAACCATGCTCTTTTTTAGGTGTTCTATAGGGTTGGCCACTTTTTTTGCTTTATAAAATCAATGTTCTCTATCATCCTATTCTTTTAGTTTTCTTTGCTCTCTACCATTCTATGTATTCAATTTTCTTTCTCTGCCCATGAAACATCCTTAGAGCATTTTTTGTCTATACCACATCTTACTTTACCATGTCTAGCATCACCCCAAAGGTCAAGGATAAAGTGTTGGATTTTTCTGAGCCAAACATTGATGTGATTCTTCCTTATTCTTACTCTTTCAATAAGGACTACTTTTGAGTAGAAGAGGCATAAAATAGGAGGGCAAGATGGAGAGTGAGTTATGTTTCCTTATAAGAAAGAGTTATTTGGTTCCTGTTCTTAGAGATTGTGGTTAGCTTGCAAACATATTCCAAGTTGAAGTTCCCCATCCTTCCAAGAGACTTAAACTATCTCAACTTGATCATACCTTTATTTATATCTATACATTCATAATGGGTTTTGTTGACCCTGTAAATAGAGTGATTACTTTATTCTATAATATCTTTATGGTTTTCCTCGATCAGTTTGGCCTAGGGGTTTAGAGAATCTTTATATGCCTATGAGTACTGCCTGCTTGCAAGGAGCTTTCTTTGACCCGATATATCTTTTATTATTCTCATATGGTTAAAGAGGGGATAATTTAACTACCTAGATGCTATAAAAGGTCATCCGTTCGTTGTTTGCATGATTCTAGAGAACATAGTTTGGGTCAATCAAGTTGGAATATTGTGCCATTTTGGTCTATATAACAATATTCATATTATCACTTGATTTTCCAAATATAGGTGATGTAGATTATTACACTTTTGTTCCCAATATACTTCTTTGATGTTAGCTACTAATCTATCTCTATTTCATACAACTTCTTGTTTGATTCCCCCCATAAAGATGTCCTTTATCCACTTAGTTGAGCAATTTTATTTGTGAGCTGAGAAGATTTTGAGTTCATCCACTATTGATAAGTGCTCATGCATTTATTTATCCAGACTCTTTGGCGGGCAAACCAAGAATTATAGCGATTTTATTATCCTACAATCGTTGTTGTTCCTTGCTCATACATGATTTTGGATGCCTTTTCTTTATTGGTATATCTTCTGACCTTGTGATTTTGACATCCCAGGTTTTCACCCTTAACTTTATAACTAAAGAATTGTGCAGGAAATTCAATGCTCTCATAGGCGCTGCTAGCAGGCCTTCCCAAAGGCGAACTGGAGGCTCGATGCGGCTCAAGTTTTGAGTAGACCTGTTACAATTAACTCTGATACAAATCGCATGATTTGAGAGTTTGAAATCGTTAGGGGAATAGGATATGAAGCTCATGGCTTTGGGCTACCTCATGTAAGATATCCCCTATGTCCCTTAAGGATAAGCTTATTGATGCCTCCCAAACTCCTTTAGGAATCCCTATGACTAATCAAAGTTTGACACCTCATAGAATTTTGACATCAGAAGTCCATCCACTGGATGTTTTACTAAGTTGTCATGATACTTTTAATGTTTCTCCAAATTGAACTCAGGGTTTAATGCAGTTCTGGATGATATTTTGCAAATTGCTAAAAAGGTTAGCTTAACATCAAGACCAATAGAAGTGGTCAATTATTTTAATTATGTGTTTTTTATGAGAAATTGTTAAAAAATGGATAGAGTTCTTGATCAATGACTGTGCTTATATTTCTTTTAAGGTGAGTGATTTGACTCTCTCTAGTATATTTGCAAGTATTCTTTCCCTTTTTTGATGAATATTTGTGCATTATTATATTTGGGATATTATCTTGGTAGCAGAAGGTATTGGTGGGTCTTAAAAGAGATACAAGACCTCTTATCGAGATGCTCTCACCTTAAGAAGACTGGATTTTATATGATATTATCCCATAACAGTGATGGCCCTTAATCAATGAGACTGTATTCTTGAGGTATTAAGAGCTGAGAGTTATGTGATTTTGAATGAAAAGTAAGGGAATTTCCAAGATGTTCTTTGCAAATCTAAATAGATAAAATACTTGCAACATGAGAACACTAAGTAGGTTGGAGTTATCGAAAGGATATTAGAAAGGAAATTTGAATTCATAGAGAATATTTGATCAACTGTAGTTTATTTTTTACTCTCATCCATATCTTTTCCTACTCTAAGATTAACTCAAGATGAAGTCCATTACTTGTCAATGAAAATCAAAACCCTATTAGAGAAAATCAGGTTCAAGAATGAGTGCCTTGACATGAGAATAACCTGAGATACTTACCTCATTTGCTTTAGGATCTTAGAAGAGACTCAAGGGTTTTGAATTAGATAAGAATATTGTTGAGTCTTATTCCATAGTAGACCTCACAAACAAACTTGATTCAGAGAGGGAATTTATCTCTTTCTTTAAGGTCAAATATTAGAGGAGAGTCTATTTTGATGCATCAAGGATTATGGTCAATTAGGATAGAGGGTACTTCACCCATGTATATCTTTGAATAATTCATCTATTTGTATCGGGTCTCATACTTAGGACCATGAGATCAAACCTCTGTATTCAATACTAAATATATTAATAAAATTGCTCTAACTCCTTATTTTCTAAATTTTTCTTCTTTAGATAAAAGTAGGAGGTTTAGAAAACTCTTTTATAGATATGACCTATTAGATTTTTAAAGAGATGGAATGACTTTGATGCCCTAATTTTTGTGTATTGTTGCTTTGAACTTTACTTGAATAGACTGAACCAGTCATGTGTGATATTTTCTTTTAGCTCATTTATTAAGCTTATTCTATAAGTAGATACCTTTTAGCTTGGTCTTTTATTTCATTCCTATCCTTTCTTCATTAATATTTGAGTTAAAGAAAGAAAAGCAAGAAAAAAAACTTTCTTCCATGGCACTCCTTTATTTCTTCTAATATTTGAACTTTGAACTGGGTATTTCTTTATTTTTTTTCCTTATCCTTGTCTTCAATCTAGGTATTCTATCTAGATTCATCCCACTAACGTTGATGGCAGGGGGTAAGGTAAAAATTATACACATGGATAGGGGAGAAAGAGCTCATGTCAGTGTGTAATACAATTTTCTTCCTCCCATAGTTCTTGGTTTTGGGCTTCTCCTTCCTGATGCATTTTAAGAATGGATAAAGTATTACACAAAAATCCATAAATTTCTACATAGGGTGCTAAGTGGCTGAGGGTATCTCTACTAAGTCCCCAACTAGGCTCAATGTGATTATCTGAGTCAGGATGGTCCTTCTTATGGAAGCCAGTTGAGATCTTCTGAATTGTGAGTATCACTTTACCATAGCAAAAGGCCCTTGAGTCATATCCTATGTAGGTATATGGTGAGACTCGATTTTCTTCCCCCTTCTGAGGCCCCTGCCTTGGTAAGAATTTGTCAAGGATTCCTTCACAATGATGTGTTCTACCCGATCAAAGTTAACTTTCTTTGGAAGCTTTTGTTGTGGTTCAATATAAATATGTGTGGCCACTACTTGCATGCATGTTGAAGAGGATCATAAGCCATTTGTGATGAAAGTTGCTTTAATACTCGTAATCCCTTTTTATGGTGTTATTGAAGAATAACTTATGTAACGCTTTTATGTATGACCTTGATGCATTTTGTGTATTTCATATCTTTAGGTGAATAAGGAATCCATATTTTTTATGAAAGCATTGTATTTTATTTTGTTTTAGTTTAATAAATTCAATCTTGATATCTCTGTGGCTTATTTTTATATCTATTTTCTCAAAAGATAGTCTTCATGTGAGGTGGTAGTGATTGCCTTTTTCATAACCGTCCTTGAAGGGTTATACCCTAAGAGAATTTCATTGTTAGGGAAGCTCGAGTATGTTTCAGATCTTGTTAGTAATTGTTGAGTCGTATTTGAGGATGATGGAAGATATATGCTTGTTGTTTTTTTCTAATGTTTCTTGCAAATTCATTAATGAGGTTGAGGGTAATTAGGTCTTAGTTAAAATGAAAAGTATTGTAAATCTATTTATTTAAAACATCATGATTGAGGTGGGTCCCTATTTATATTATAAGATTGATGCTATGTCTGGATGTCTCTGACAGTTTTAGAGCAAAGCATTACGAGGGAAATTCTCAATTTTAGTCATTTATTTACTTAGGACTCTAAGATGGGAATTTTTTTTATTATCTAAGGTTTTTATCATGCTCGAATCTCCCTGAGGGACTAAAAGATGCATCCTCAATTTCTCATTTTTGGATGAACAGTCTGCACATGAAGTGAAGTTGAGACCTTCTAGTAAGGTGGCATATTGATGTTATCTTGACTGAATGTTATGTCCCGAGTCTAATATTTAAAGATCGATCTTTTGAACTTTTCAGCGGTCCCTAATATCGTTCTTTTCTTATTTCACAAAGTTGTTAGGCATATTTTGCCCTTGACATTAGGGTCTTGGAGGGCTATGTTGCTCGGTAGAAAGTCCCTAGTATAGAGTTTTCTTCTTCGTAAGTGTATGAGACTATGTGAGTGCTTGAGAGAAATCTCATCTCAATAGTCAAGTGACCCTTTATTGAGCTCTCATGTATTTATACACTTGAGTTTAGGGGTTTTGTCCCCTTAGTTGAAAGTTTTGAAGAATTCAGCCTTTTATTTTCTTACACAGGATTCGATACTCTAAGAATCTTGTTTATATATAATTTTGAGATTTTGATACCAATGGGTGATATGTGATTTTCAGAATGTTTTTTTCCCTAATATTCTTCCAAAAGTCCCTACTTCTACCATATTAAAAATCCCTACTAGCAAAAACCCTCTTTGGGAATAAAAAAGCTTGGTTGAAGTATAAATATGTATCTCGTCTTTCTGGTCCTTCATGGTTTATTCCCAAATTGATGGACTCCCTTTCTCCAGGTTATATTAAGGGGTCTGCTCACCATTTTCTCTGGCTTTCACTTCAGACTTTCATTAAGGGATTGTCCCTCTCTTTGAGAGCGAGATTTATTGTTGAGAAGCTGCCAAGTCATGAAGAAAAGAAAAATAAAAAGTTAAGAATAATTGAAAAGGTATGAGAAAGTGCCTATTATTTCAAACAAGGTTGTTTAATTTATCATCTTGCAAGGGAATCTTGGGTTAGTGGGCTACTTATTCCCTTCATCACATTTTACATAGCTGGGCATGGACAAATAACTCAATAATACCCTTAGGTATCCATCCTCGAGTAGCTCGACTATTGTTTCTGTAATAACCTGCATTTCGAGCTAGAATATAAACCATCATTTCTATGCGTAATAGTTTTAAAAGATAATAAATCTTATGAAAATTTAGTGTGTTAATCAATTATGTAGTGTGGGAATCTAATTGAGCATGAATTGAGATCATAGAGGTCCCTTAACTCAAAGACGAGTTGAAATCTTTTCTATCGATTGAGTATTAGTGAGAGTCTAAACTTGGATAAACTTCCATTGACCATAATTTATGTATATAATGAATTACGGGTCATACTATATATCAAATGAAAGGTATTTGAGTCCTATTTCCAATGCCACCAGTTTTTCCTTAATCCAAAATTGGGGTAAAAAATAATGCTCATTTTACATAGAGGTATCAATATACCGAAGGTGTGACAGCCAACCCGACGGACCGTCAAGTCAGTGATGGCCCATCAAGAAGATTGTCGGCCCAAAAATAGTGAGCTCAATTACTCGACATGACCTAACGATCAACGTGATGGTCCATCACCAGCCTGATGGTCCATCAACCAAGCCATCAGGTGAGTCCCAAGTTGCGTAGATGGGATGTTTTAAAAAAGGGTGTTTTGGTACTTTTCCTTTTCAGAAAACCTTCCCAATGGATTTAATTACTCTCTAAATGTTATTAGTCAATCATTAATAGTTATACAACATCAAAATCCTCTTTTCACTCTCAAAAATAAGATCAAACTAGAGTTTCCTCCAATAACAAGAAATCAAGAAAATTACTCCTTAGGTCCAAGGTTTCCAGGGAACAAATCAAGATTTGAGTTCTACTCTTTAAACCTTGTATCCTAAGGTACTTGACATTTTCCTAAACTACATGGGCATAGTGAAAAACATTTTTAATAACAATTGAATGTTGAGAAATCATGAGTTCATGAAGGGTTTTGAATTATATTAAATATCATACATTTTGAATTCTTTCAATGATGTAATGTTTTGATCTTGAGGCCTTTCCCCTAATTTGATTTGTATTTGTATACAAGTATGTATATAATTTAATTTGAATATTGAATTGAGAAAATGAACATATAGAATCCCTCTCTTGCTATGAATCCCCATTGTTTTCATACGATATAGATTATTTCAAATGCATATTAAGAAGCATGATACAAGTGTGTTTAGTGTTGTTTGAGACTTGTCTTTTGTTATCAACCGAAGAGAGGGAGTTTTTTTCTTGTTTATAAAAGTGAGAAGTGATGATTTTAAAGAGTTGCATGGTTTGTAACAAAAATACTTGGCCACCACATGTTTCATTGAGATGTTGAAAAGAGAGAGTCTTTGCATAATTTTGACATATGTTTTGAAGTATGAATTCTCTTGAACTAGTTGAATGATGTGGTAGTCCAAACTTTATGTTTTGAATAAAGAGACTGCAACATGATATTATATGGCCTAGACATATAACTTGCAAGTCTTGGTATGACGATACCAAAACAGACTCAGAATAGAATTAAAATCTAATTTCATTCAGATTTTTAGAATTTGAGTTGTTAAATATGATGTTCAGATAATATTAAAAATAAGCTTAAGAGATGTTAGGTGGTTATCCAAAGAAGGCATGAGTTTAGATAACTCATTGCTTGAAACCGTGTTTTATCAATACGGGTTATTGTGTCCCCGAGAGGGATTATACACTGGCCTAGTTCCCTGTGGCATATCTAAATCAAAAACTCCAATTCTTGCGACAAACTTAGGTTGGTGGCTTGGACGCCGGGTCCAGGGAGGACTCCATATAGACCGTGGGGTCATAGAATTATAGGGTGTACCACCTAACTCGAAAGTAATACAAAGAATAGAACCGTATTGACAAGAATGTTTTAAGATTATTATAGATTGCCCATGTATTTTAGACTATATCATGTATGATGTTTCATGACTTTCTCCCACCTATTTTATATATATAAATATATTATTTTCGATTGATCTACGTACTAATACATTTATATTAACCCCCTATATTTCAAGGTCTAAGGCTCAGTCAAGGGGTCCCGCTAAGCCGTAGATTTGTCAGATATAAGTGCGCAATTGGTGAGCCTCCCATATTTTGGAAGACCTATTTTTAGAACATCATTATTTCATTTTTGTTTTGGGTCCAACTGGGGGCCTTGTCCCAATTTAGACAAGATATTGGTTTTGATGTATTAGAGATTTCGTAGACTGATGTTGGATGTTGTTAGAGGATTATGGATTTCATTTCAAATTATTTAGTTGAATTATTCTATTGAACATGATTTCGTATTATGATTTTCTTTGTATTTCTTATTATTGTACGAACATTGTGCATGATCGCCAGATGGACAGGGGCGCCTGAGCCTTCATAGTTTGGGATGCCTATTATGACCAAGGCCTCAGCTCGGGTTATGACAAACTTGGCATTAGAGCATGATTCATGGTCTCAGGGTGTCTGCAAAATCATATCGGGTAGAGCTCTATTTATGGGTGTGTAATGCGCCACACTTATAAGCAGGGGGCTACAAGGCATTTAGTAATGTCTCTCTTGTTTCATGATTTAGTTCATGCTATAAAGTCTGCATGTCCTCTAATCAATGACTCCTTGTGTTACAGAAAGTTATCTTACCTCCCACCACTCCAATGAACATAATTCCCAAGCTAGGATGTCTACCCTACCCATGGGATGAGAACACATAATAGGGCCCATACTCCTGAGTTTGTTGCTACTCTAAGAGTCCCTCCTATTCATACTAGCTCACCTAGGGCTCCTTGGTCTGGAACTAATAGTACTCAACCTCTCCAGTAAGAAGTATCAAATGTTGAGTTCAAATAGTTGATGCATATGATAGCTCAGTTGGTGGATTTCCAGGACAGACAGACTAAAGATATGGGGTCTGCGTCTGGTGCATCTAAGATTACATGGGTTGGTTAGTGCATGAGAGTTAACCCACCTAAGTTTGTCGGTACAATGGTTAAGGAGGACCCATAAGGGTTCATTAACAAGCTAGAGAAAATCTTTTGGGTCATGTATACGAATGAGGTAGGCGGAGTTAAACTAGCGGCCTACCAGCTTAAGGATATGGCCAATCACTTGTATAATGAATGAAAACAATTGAGGGGAAATAATGTTGAGCCTTCTTTGTAGGGTGAGTTTGTGGAAGCTTTATTGGATCGACTCTTTCCCCAGGAATTGAGGGAGTCCAAGGATGAAGAGTTTATGAACTTGAAACAAGAAAAAATAAGCGTCAAGGAGTACACCCTAAAATTCAACCAGTTATCCTACTACACTCTAGAATTAGTGGGTAACATGAGGGCCCACATGAGAAAGTTTGCATCTGATCTCTCTGATGATTTATTATTTGAGTGCAAAGGATCAATGGTGAATAGAGACATAGAATCCTCTAGGCTGTCCATTCATATGCAATAGATTAAAGAGCAGAAGAAGAGGCTGGCAGAGGCAAGAGAGAAAGATAAGCAGGACAAGTAGGCCAAATCTATAGACCAGAACAACAGTCAGTAACAAGGTGGTAATTGGGGTAACAGGTGGCAGAAGAAAAATTTTTAGGGTAATGCTCAATCTGCAGCCAGCGCTCCAGTGCCTAGACCTCTAGTTGATCGGCGATTTTAAAATTTTCAGCCTAATAATGGATCCGGATTACAGGGTACCCAGTCCTAGGGCAGTGTGGCTCATCCGTATTGAACTTTTCTGTGGTGTGAGACTTCCGGTCAGCATCACCTAGTGAGGTGAAGTTGGACAGGGTGGTGTGCTATACTTGTGGTCAGTCGGGCCATTTTCAGAAAGATTATCCTTCTGCTAGAAAGAACTTTGGTGGTGCTAAGTCCCAAGCCAACTCTGCAGTGCAACTGGTACCTCCCAAAGGTACTACTTCAGCCACCGAGGGTGGTCGTAATTGGTTGTATACTTTATCCAATCATCAGGATATAGAAGCTTCGCCAGATGTCTTCACGGGTATATCTCAAATCTTTTCTGAAAATGTGTATGTGTTTCTTGACCCAGAGTCTACTTTGTCTTATGTGACCCCATATATGACAGTCAGTTTTGGGTTTTATCCTGATGTTATTTTAAAACCCTTCTCTATTTCCACTCGTGTTGGTGATTTTGTTGGTGCTAGAAGGGTGTATAAAAATTGTGTTGTGTCCATTTGTAATCGTGATACTCTGGCAGACCTCATAGAGCTTGATATGGTTGATATTGATGCTATTTTAGGAATGGACTGGCTCCATTTGTGTTATGCCACACTAGACTGTAAGACCCAAAAAATCACTTTCTCCTTCCCAAATGAGCCAGTGGTAGAGTGGGAGGTGTATTCTGTAGCACCTAGGGGGAAATTCATATCTTATCTTAGAGCCCATAAGCTTATTTCCATAGGTTGTTTGTATCATCTTTTTTGGGTTAAAGATTTTAGTGCTGAAAGTCCTTCTCTCTAGTCTATTCCCATAGTTAATGAATTTCTAAAAGTCTTTCCCAATGATCTCCTAGGGATACCACCTGATAGGGAGATAGATTTTGGCATTGACTTATTGCTGGACACTCGTCCTATTTCTATCTCACCATACAGAATGGCTCTTGCAAAATTAAAAGAGTTAAAAGAACAATTAAAAGAGATTCTTGACAAGGGCTTTATCTGTCCTAGTGTTTCTCCCTGGGGTGCACCTGTACTCTTTGTGCATAAGAAAGACAGTTCCCTTCATATGTGTATAGACTACCGTCAGCTTAATAAGGTCACTATTAAGAACAAATACCCTCTTCCTAGAATTGATGATCTTTTTGACCAACTTCAGGGTGCTAAGTGTTTCTCAAAGATAGACCTTTGTTTATAGCATCATCAGTTGAAGGTTAGGGAGGCTGATATTCCTAACATAGCTTTCCAAACTCGATATGGCCATTATGAATTCTTAGTCATGTCCTTCGAATTAACTAACGCCCCTGCAGCTTTCATGGACCTAATGAATAAGGTGTTCCATCAGTTCCTAGATCTGTTTGTTATAGTCTTTATTGATGACATTTTGGTTTACTATAAGCGTGAGGAGGATCATGTCAGTCACCTCCAAATCATCCTTTAGACCCTCAAACATCATAAATTGTATGAAAAATTTTCTAAGTGCGAATTCAGGCTTAGTGTTATTGTTTTCTTGGGGCATATTTTGTCTAGTGAGGGAATTAAGGTTGACCCCGAAAAGATTGATGCAGTGAGAAAATAGCCCAGAACCATGACTCCAACTGATATTCGAAGCTTCTTGGGTTTGGCAGGGTATTACAGAAGGTTCCTAGAAAGTTTTTCTTCCATAGCTACTCCACTTACCAGGTTCACACAGAAAAAGGGGAAATTCGTGTGGTCGGACACCTGTGAGAAATGTTTTGAGAAATTTAAAGACAAGTTGACTACTGCATCTTTTTTTGACCTTTCCTGAGGGTACAGAGGATTTTGTTGTATACTGTGATGCTTCCCGAATGGGACCTGGGTGTGTACTTATGCAGTATGACAAGGTGGTAGCTTATGCATCTAGGAATATGAAGGTGCACGAGCGAAATTACCCCACCCATGACTTGGAGTTAGCGGCTGTGGTGTTTGCATTTAAAATCTGGCGGCATTATCTTTATGGGGTACACATTAATATTTTCACTGACCACAAAAGTTTACAGTATGTTTTCTCGCAGAAAGAACTGAATCTCAGGCAGAGGCATTTTTGGAACTGTTGAAGGATTATGACATGAGACGCACTATAATCCGGGAAAGGCAAATATGGTGGTCGGCGCCCTTAGTAGGTTGTCAATGGGCAGTCTTGCTCATACTGAGGAAGGAAAAAGGGAGATGGTGAAGGATATTAACCGGCTTGCAAATCTAGCAGTTTGACTTTTGGATTTCGAAGATGGAGGATTTATTGTTCATGAGATAGCTGATACGCCCAAACTACACCTCTCTTACGAGAGCGTAAGCGGTCGTTGTCAAATATATAACCCAACAAGGTTAGGTTCGAATCCCACAGGGAATATGGTGCTAATTAAGTCGTATGCAGATTAGTTGACTTTTAATCATTCGTTTCCGTAAAATAAATAGGGGGATTTGATTCAGTTCACAAATTAATGGTTTCAGTTTAACAAGATGAAATAAGTGTAGTAGTATTCAAATTCAGAGAAAGAGCAAGCTAGGGTTATGTCCACTTTGTAGTTTTCAATACTTTCTAACTCTGGGCTTTACGAATTCATACATGCATTATGCTTATAGAGAAACGTATTGCATTTAATAACATAATCCTAGTGTTTCTCAACCATCAAGGACTAATTCACTTTAGTTCTCTCGAATCAAAAGCGTTTACCAAAAACAATACGAAATCTCCAAGTAGTTAATCCTTCTAAGGCATTAACATATGAAATAGGGGTTGGTAATAACAAGTTGTGTTTTAAGGCATATCTTCTATGTTTGCAACCACGAGAATTCAAGATAAACGAAGAGAGTATGATGTAAAAAAATCAATGCATAATGAATTCAAAACCCAAAGTAATAGATTGTATGCTACAAGGCTTCCATATCCCTAACTAATAAACTTAGCTACTCATGAATAAAATGAAAATCACAATAGAAATATTCATCATACCAAAAACTAGAAGACACTCTTGGTGTGCAATACTGAGAGCAAGAGCAAAAAATGTTTTCTCTCTCTCTCAAGCTAAGCCGCCCTTCTCTGCTCTCTCTAAAAAAAATACAAAATAATGAATCCTCCTTAAAAATTCAGCATTAAGCCTTTTAATAATCTTTTCTCTCATAATTGCCTTCTAGGTCCCTAAACTAATTATTAATGATAAACTAGTCTTGGACATAGTTTCTAGACGCCACATTTGGTCCAGATTGTAGTTTCTAGGTGCCACATTTGGTCCAGGTTGCTACTCTCTCTTGTGTCATATGCCATCCGCATTCCATAGTCCCATAATGTCTTCATCTACCTCATTAATTCCTGAAATCATGCTAATCACATCGGTTTGCTCAATAACATAGAAGTAGAGTAAAAACATAAGAAACTAGGCACTTTGTTCTCTAAACATAGCTAAAATATGGATAAATCATGGTGCTTAGGCTTATAAATACACCCAAGATCACCACCCCACACTTAAAGCTTTGTTCGTCCTCGAACAACATATCCATTTATACATACTACACAAGCCTTATCACCCACAAAGGATGACAAGATGCTCAAATAGGCTCACACAACAATTATGAACAAGAAGTAGATTCAGGAATCATTACTAGAGACAACCTACCCTCAAGAATAGCCTCACTAAGTTGGCAATTTCATGCATATCGTTTAAGCATAGAAATAATATAAATTAACCAACCTTCATCAACCATGTGCCCTCACAACAAGAAAGTTACCCATAATCACTCATAATCATGCAATTTCTAACAAAATGGGTACAAGAATCAAGTTGCGCTCACTCTCACAAAGAATTCTCAAATTACAACTGATGACCATATGCTTGCCCTTAGTGTAATACTCCACTAATATCAGAATGCTAAGATTAGGATCATATAGGTCTTTTACGGGTTGTAATCCAGTCTAAAGGATAGGTAGGAACTATTTTGGCCAGAAATAAAGACTATCTTCCCTAAGCGCTTTAATACACTACATTATGCAATCAAGACCAATCTCTAACTACCAACTTCCACTTCTGCTATCTTCACAGATTTGCTTTTCACCCCAACTCATTAAGCTCAATTAATAATACTATGGTGGGAGTATGCAACCCTTTCAAATATATATATATATATATATATATATATATATATATATATATATATTTGCACCCTTTTCACGTTACGCACCCCTATAAGCCAACCTCAACTTAAGCAATTTGCCTTAGTTGAGGTGCACAATGTCCAAGAAGGACCAGGGCCAAAACAGGTTCATTGTAACATGTTCAGGATAAAATTTTGAATTTTTTCAACAATTTTAGCTACTCCCAACCACATCAATTGCTCATGCCAATAACTAGACTTTGGGGAATCAATTTCACCTTTTTCCTCTTATTTTCAAACTCCTAACTCACAATGAATTTTACATTAAAGCGATTAGGAGCTTTTGGATCAAATTACGATCTATTAAAGAATGGAATAGGCTACATATGAGGCTAACAAAGAACTAGCTAAAGGATCAATGGGGATAGCTAAGATAATGTACAAAGATAGGTCAAAAGAAGGTATGAACAATGGATATCAAAGAAATGCCTAAATCATCTCCTAAACTCATAATCTTTATTTCGCTTTGCACACACACTAGGCAAGTTCTAGCATCATTTGCAATAAGGAATATACAATAGTCTCACACACTCATGGCATATGGTCAACTCAATTAGGAGCATTATAGATTCTCTACCCAACAATTACAAGAATTCAAATAAAACCAACAATCAAAACAAGAGTCACAATAAGAGCTTAGGTGTTTCAAACATAATGATCCATCACATACTTATAATATAATGTCATGTGACCCACAAGAATAGTTACATGCAATTAAATGACTAATTTTATCTTAAGACGGTCTTCATCCATCCATCATCGAGAAAAGCACCTAATTATGACTACATAACTAACAAAATAAACAAAATAGCTAATCCTATCACAGAAAAATGCTAAATCCTATCATAGAAAAAGCTAAGGAGAAGGTCCTATTCTCTTACACAATAAGAATAACAGTACCCAGCCACCCCACACTTAAGCTCAGCACTGTCCCCAGTGCAAATAACAAGATAAAAAACCTAGCTAGTAGTACTTCTCATCCATATTAGGAGTCATGCCACTTGCATGGAGATCATCATTGGAGCAAATATCAAAGTTATTTGGTACTATTTTCTTACAAAACAAGTAGCAAAGTAACCATTCAGTAGGCATAGGCGATTGGAAATGTGGTGCATACCCTATCACCTATGTAAGGCAGTGAGCATAGGCAATGGTATAAGTGGTGCCTAACCTATCGCCTATGTTGATATAGGTGGCGCCTAAGCTATCGCCTAAGTGAGGCGGTGAGCATAGGCAATGGTATAAGCGGCGCCTAACCTATCGCCTATGTTGACATAGGCGGCACCTACGCTATCGCCTAAGTGAGGCAGTGAGCATAGTCAATGGAATATGCGGCGCATACCCTATTGTCTATATTTTCATATGTGGTGCATAGGGTATCGCATAGTTGGTCCAGTGATCATGTGCTATGGGATGTTCGGCGCACTCTTGGTCGAAAAGGTCCATACCACGGGGGCTTCAGCCCCACACCCCTATCGAGGTTAGTGGTGGGCTTTGAGATAGGGCCTATCAACCCAATCCCTATGCTACCACCATAGACCTCATTGAAAGTCATAAAATAAAGTCGCACCGTGAAACTTTTTGGGTCGGATCATAATTCGAAGCGCGACTCTATTGCGAATCATACTTGAGCCTTACACATTTGACCACTCCAACTTAATTGTAATGTTCCCATTACTCCTAAACTTACCATCATTGACATGGCTCACTTCCAAATAAAAATTGGTACTAATCTTCTCCTTAGTACTTCATGCACCTACACTTAATCAAAAACAATAAATATGATTAGAAAGATGGGTTGCCTCACACCAAGCATCGTAGTTTCGGTCGTGGCTCGACTCTTCTTTTTGCATTTTTGTTTAACATAATAAAGTGAAAATAACATCATGGGTTGCCTCCCATGCAGCGCCTGATTTAACGTCATGGCACGACTTGATTATCTTGACTAACTCAGACTTCATCAAGATACATCGATGATACCTTTTGTACCTTATTTTCTGGATCAAGAAAATGCTTTATTCCTAGTCCAACCACTTTGCAGTCACTCACATCCTTTCTTGGAAGTTCAACTAAACCAGAAATAGTCTCACCAAAAGATATATCCTTAACTGCTACATCTCGTTCATCTTTATAGAATACATCAACAATCGAGGAGACACTATTCTCTTTTTGTTGTTTCATAGACCGACATACTTCAAAGCTAACTTCTTTCTCATTAAGCCTAAATTTTAACTCATTTAGCTCCATGTCAACTAACACTCTCCCAGTTGCTAAGAACGGCCTACCCAAAATTATGGGTACTTCAAAGTCCACTTCCCAATCAAGAATTACAAAGTCAGCAAGAAATATAATATCAGCAACTTTTACAAGTACATCATATAGAATCCTAATCGGCCTTTTTACCGATCTATCTGCCATTAAAAGCCGCATATTGGTGGACGTAGGATCTCCCAAACCCAGTTTCTTAAGAACCATTAATGGCATAAGATTGATACTTGCCCCAAGATCACAAAGGGCCTTTTCAAACTTTAACAATCCAATCGTACATGGAATAGTAAATGCTCCCAGATCAGCTTTCTTCTAGACAATAGATCTTGTAGAAATAGAACTACAATGATGAAGATTTTCTACCATTTCATAGCTCACAGTCCTTTTCTTTGTCAACAAGTCTTTCATAAACTTAGCATATCCGGGCATCTGTTCCAGTGCTTCAACTAAGGGCACATTCACTGTCAACTTCTTCAACATAGCCATGAATTTGCTAAAATAGCCATCATCTTCTTTATTATTTAATCGTTATGGAAATTGGGGTGGCGTCCTTAGGATTTGAGTTGGAGCAACTTTTACCTCTTTTCTTATGCCTTAATCCACATTACTAACATGCTTCGGCTTAGTTAGTTGTTCAAATTCTGCACTCTTCTTTTTCAAACCTCCCAACTCTATAGGCACCACTGGAGATTCATCAACCATCTCCCAATCCATTTCAACCTCATCAGTATAAGAGGAAGCTTCCAAACCTGGACTAGATAACATCTTACCGCTCCTAGTGGTAATGGTCATACACGATCTATCAGTCCTCAAATTCTAAACTTTATCACTTGGTAGAGTCCCATTCTAACTTTGGTTGAATGTTGTGGATAATTGGCTCATCTGCTTCTCCGATTCTTTAATAGCGACTGACTGTGAATTTACTAGTTGACTCATGGAAAATATTTCACTCTTTACAGTAGTCACCCCAGAATTTATCGCCTTAACTCCCTTTAATAGTTTCTCCATCATGTCCTCCATGGATATTTTTCCTGAACTGGTGGCAGCATTATCATAGCTTCCAGGAGGTACATACAATGCACTCCTATCACTTTTACTCTTCCAATCTCCTTGATGGTTCCAACCGTGATTTCTTTGGCCACCCCTTTCTACATCTGTTTGTTATAGTCTTTATTAATGATATTTTGGTTTACTATAAGTGTGAGGAGGAACATGCCAGTCACCTCCAAATCATCCTTTAGACCCTCAAAGATCATAAATTATATGTAAAATTTTCTAAGTGTGAATTCAGGCTTAGTGCTATTGCTTTCTTGGGGCATATTTTGTCTAGTGAGGAAAAAGGTTAACCCCGAAAAGATTGATGTAGGGAGAAAATAGCCCAGACCCATGACTCCAATCAATATTCAAAGCTTCTTGGGTTTGGCAGGGTATTACAGAAGGTTCCTAGAAAGTTTTTCTTCCATAGTTGCTCCACTTACTAGATTGACATAGAAAAAGGGAAAATTCGTATGGTAGGATGTCAGTGAGAATAGTTTTGAGAAATTAAAAGACAAGTTGACTAATGTATCTATTTTGACTTTCCTGAGGGTACAGAGGGTTTTGTTATGTACTGTGATACTTTCTGAGTGGGATTGGGCATGTAATTATGCAGCATGGCAAGGTGGTAGCTTATGTATCTAGGAATATGAAGGTGCACGAGCGAAATTACCCCACCCATGACTTAGAGTTAGCGGCTGTGGTATTTGTATTTAAAATATGGTGGCATTATCTTTATGGGGTACACATTAATATTTTCACTGACCAAAAAATTTTACAGTATGTTTTTTCGCAGAAAGAACTGAATCTCAGGCAGAGGCGTTGGTTGGAATTGTTAAAAAATTATGACATGAGACTGCACTACAATCTGGGAAAGGCAAATATGGTGGCCGGCGCCCTTAGTAGGTTGTCAATGGGCAGTCTTGCTCATGTTGAGGAAAGAAAAATGGAGATGGTGAAAGATATTAATCGGCTTGCAAATCTAGCGGTTTGACTTTTGGATTTCAACGATGGAGGAGTCGTTCATGAGATAGCTGATACGCCCAAACTACACCTCTCTTACGAGAGAGTAAGCGGTCGTTGTCAAATATATAACCCAACAAGGTTAGGTTCGAATCCCACAGGGAATATGGCGCTAATTAAATTGTATGCAGATTAGTTGACTTTTAATCGTTCGTTTCTGTAAAATAAATAGGGGGGATTTGATTCAGTTCACAAATTAATGGTTTCAGTTTAACAAGATGAAATAAGTGTAGTAGTATTCAAATTCAAAGAAAGAGCAAGCTAGGGTTATGTCCACCTGGTAGTTTTCAATACTTTCTAACTCTGGGCTTTACGAATTCATACATGCATCATGCTTATAGAAAAACGTATTGCATTTAATAACATAATCCTAGTGTTTCTCAATCATCAAGGACTAATTCACTTTAGTTCTCTCGAATCAAAAGCGTTTACCAAAACCAACACGAAATCTCCAAGTAGTTAATCGTTCTAAGGCATTAACATATGAAATAGGGGTTGGTAATCCTATTTTCTTGTCACTACTCTCTTTTCCAAACAACAACCTTTCTTTTGAATAAGTTGTGCTTTAAGGCATATCCTCTATGTTTGCAACCACGAGAATTCAAGATAAACGAAGAGAGTATGATGTAAAAAAATCAATGCATAATGAATCCAAAACCCAAAGTAATAGATTGTATGCTACAAGGCTTCCATAACCATAACTAATAAACTTAGCTACTCATGAATAAAATGAAAATCACAATAGAAATATTCATCATACCAAAAACTAGAAGACGATCTTGGTGTGCAAATACTGAGAGCAAGAGCAAAAAACATTTTTCTCTCTCTCAAGCTAAGCCGCCTTTCTCTACTCTCTCCAAAAAATATACAAAATAATGAATCCTCCTTAAAAATTTAGCATTAAGCCTTTTTATAATCTCTTCTCTCATAATTGCCTTCTAGGTCCCTAAACTAATTATTAATGATAAACTAGTCTTGGACATAGTTTTTAGACGCCACATTTGGTCCAGACTGTAGTTTCTAGGCACCACATTTGGTCCAGGTTGCTACTCTCTCTTGTTTCATATGCCATCTGGATTCCATAGTCCCATAATGTCTTCATCTACCTCATTAATTCCTGAAATCATGCTAATCACATTGGTTAGCTCAATTAAATAGAAGTATAGTAAAAACATAAGACACTAGGCACTTTGTTATCTAAACATAGCTAAAATATGGATAAATTATGGTGATTAGGCATATAAATACACCCAAGATCAATAGCTAAATCTTCCCTATGTGCTGAAGTTAAAGAAAAACAAGTCGAAGACCCCATCTTAATGCAAATAAAGAAAGATGTTGGTCAACAGAAGGTGATGGCTTTTGAAATTGGAGTTGATGGGATTTTAAGGTATCAGGATAGGCTATGTGTACCAAATATGGATGGTTTATGAGAAAGGATTCTAGAATTATCCCATACGTTGAGGTATGTTGTTCACCCAGGATTTACTAAAATGTATCATGACCCTAAGACAATTTATTAGTGGAACAATATGAAACGTGATGTTGCTGATTTTGTTTTAAGTGTTTGAATTGTCAACATGTAAAAGTGGAACATTTGAGACCAGGTGGTACTTCCCAGGAGATAGCCTTGCCTATGTGGAAATAGGAGATGATCAATATGAATTTCATCACGGGGCTTTTGAGTTCCCGAAACTAAATGACTACATTTGGGTAATTGTAGATCGGATAACCAAGTCAGCTCACTTTCTGCCTGTAAGGACTAACTATTCGGGGGATGATTATGCCAAGCTGTAAATTAAGGAAATAGTTCGCTTACATGGGGCACCAGTATACATTATATCTGATCAAGGTACGCAATTCTCTTCATCATTTTAGCGGTCTTTTTAGAGGGGTTTAGGTACCCAAGTGAACCTGAGTACTGCCTTCCACCCCCATACTTATGGGCAAGTTGAGTGCACCATTCAGACCCTTGAGGATATGTTGAGGTCCAGTGCAATTGACTTTAAAGTTAGTTGGGTAGATTATTTAACACTGATAGAGTTCGCCTATAATAATAGCTACCATGCCAGTATTCAGATGGCTCCTTTTGAAGCACTTTATGGGAGGAGATGTAGATCACTAATTGGATGGTATGAAGTGGGTGAAACCTAATTGTTCAGGTCTGATTTGGTTCATGAAGCAATGGAATAAGGTGAAGATCATTAGAGAGAGACTTAAGACATCTCAGAGTTATCAAAAATCCTATACCGATATTAGGAGAAGCGAGTTGGAATTTGA
Source organism: Capsicum annuum (assembly GCF_002878395.1). Lineage (NCBI taxonomy): Eukaryota > Viridiplantae > Streptophyta > Magnoliopsida > Solanales > Solanaceae > Capsicum > Capsicum annuum. The sequence continues at coordinate 1,627,281 of NW_025816951.1, read as the reverse complement.
GGTTGGTAATTGGGTATTTCTCAAAGTCTCCCCTATGAAGGGAGTCATGCATTTCATAAGGAAAGGGAAGCTTAGTCCTTATTACATAGGATCGTATCATATTTTAAAGAGTATCGGTGGGGCTGCTTATGAGTTAGATTTGCCCACAAGCCTGGCTTCTGTTCATCCAGTATTCCATATGTCTATGTTGTAGAAGTTCATTGAAGATCATTCCCTAGTGTTGCCTGTAAAGGAGATAAATCTGAAGACTTTTTGTCATATGAAGAAGAACCCATTGCCATTTTGTATCACCAAGTTTGAAAGTTGAGAAGCAAGGAAATAGCTTCAGTTAAGGTTATGTGGAGGAATCAAAAAGCCGAGAAAGATGCTTAGGAGTCAGAAGATGATATGAGTGAAAGGTACCCGACTCTTTTCAAAGCCATGGATGATAATTTAGAAGGTACAAATCCTATACTACTCTTTTTCTTCAATTTAGTTCTTTAAATCATGCTTGTTGTGTCCCGAGTCATCATTTGGGGATGAAGGATCCCAAGGGGGATAATGTAACAACCCACATTTCGGGCTAGAATGTAAACCGTCATTCTGATGCGTAATAATTCTAAAAAACAATAAATCCTATCCAAATTTAGTGTGTTAATCAATTATGTAGTGTGGGAATCTTTTTTGAGCATGAATTGAGATCATAGAGGTCCCTTAACTCAAAAATGATTTGAAAGTTTTTCTATCGATTGAGTTTTAGTAAGCGTCTAAACTTGGGTTAAATTCCATCAACCATAACTTTTTGTATATAATGAATTATGGGGCCTATTATATATCAAATAAAAGTTCTTTGAGTCTTCTTTCCAACACCATGGGTTTTGTCTTAATCAGATATAAAGGTAAAAAGAAATTCCCATTTTATAGAGAGGTGTCAATATGTCAAAGGTGCGACGGCCAACCCGACGAACCGTCAAGTCAGTGACGGCCTGTCAAGAAACCCGTCGGCCCAAAAATAGTGAGCTCAGTTACAACACATGACTTGATATTCAGGGTGATGGTTCTTCACTAGCCTGATGGTCCATCAACCAATCTGTCAGGCGAGTCCGAAGTTGCGCAGATGGGACATTTAAAAAAGGGGTGTTTTGGTACTTTTCCTTTTCAGAAAACCTCACCAATGGATGTAATTACTCTTAAAATGTTATTAGTCAATCATTATCAGTTATACAACATCAAAATCCTCTTTTCACTCTCAAAATAAGATCAAACTATGGTTTACTCCAAGAATAAAAAATCAAGAAAATTACTCCTTAAGTCCAAGGTTTTCAGGGAACAAATCAAGATTAGAGTTCTACTCTTTAAACCGTGTAATCTAAGGTACGTGGGGTTTTCCTAAACTACATGGTCATAGTGAAAAAAGTTTTTAATAACAATTGAATATTGAGAAATCATGAGTTCATGAAGGGTTTTGAATTATATTAAAGATCATGCATTTTGAATTCTCTCAATGATATAATATTTTGGTCTTGAGGACTTTCCCCTAAATTTGATTTGTATTCGTATACAAGTATGTATGTAATTGAATTTGAATATTGAATTGAGAGCATGAACATATAGAATCCCTCTCTTACTATGAATCCCTATTGTTTTCATACGGTATAGATTATTTCAAATGCATATTGAGAAGCATGATACAAATGTGTTTAGTGCTATTTGAGACTTGTCTTTTGTTATGAACTAAAGAGAGGGAATTTTTTTTTTTGTTTATAAAAGTGAGAAGTGATGATTTTAAAGAGTTTCATGGTTTGTAACAAAAATACTTGACCACCACATGTATTGTTGAGATGTTGAAAAGAGAGAGTCTTTGCATAATTTTGACATATATTTTGAAGTATGAATTCTCTTGAATTGTTTGAATGATGTAGTGGTCCAAAATTTATGTTTTGAATGAAAAGACTGCAACATGATATTATATGGCCTAGACATATGACTTGCATGTCTTGGTATGATGATACTAAAATATTCTCAGAAAAGAATAGATATCAGATTTCATTTAGATTTTCAGAGTTTGAGATCTTAAATATGCATGTTTAGAAAAGGTTAAAATATTCTTAAGATATGTTAGGTAGTTACCCAAAGAAGGCACGAGCTCAGATAACTCATTGCCTGAACCTGTGTTTTATCGATACGGGTTATTGTGTCCCCAAGAGGGATTATATATGGTAGACTAGTGTCCTGTGGCATATCAGAAACTCCAACTCTCACAGTAAACTTGGGTTGGGAACTTGACCGCTGAGTCAAGAGTGGACTTCATATAGCCCATGGGGTCATAGAATTGTAGGGTGTACCACTTAACTCAGAAGTAATATAAAGAATAGAACCGCATTAACAAGAATGTTTTAAGATTATTAGAGATTGCCCATGTATTTTAGAATATATCATGCATGATGTTTCATGACTTACCTTATTTTAGATTTCTCTGCGTACCAGTACATTTGTATTGAACCCCTATATTTTAGGGTCTGAGGCTCAGTCAAGGGGTTCCGCTAAGCCATAGATTTTTTAGACAAAAGTGTGCAGTTGGTGAGCCTCCCTTATTTCAGAAGGCCTAGTTTTAGAACATTGTTATTTCATTTTTGATTTGGGTCCGACTGGGGGCCTTGTCCCATTTTAAACAAGGTGTTGGTTTTTATGTATTATTGATTTCGTAGACTGATGTTGGATGTTGTTAGAGGATTATGGATTTTATTTCAAACTATTCAATTAAATTATTCTATTGACCATGATTTCGTATTATGATTTTCTTTGCATTTCTTATTATTGTATGAACATTGTGCATGATCACCAGATGGACAGGGGCGCTCGGGCCTTCATAGTTTGGGATGCCCGTTATAGCCAGGGCCTCAGCTCGAGTCATGAAAGTTTCTCTCAAATAGTGGAAACCCTTAGTGTCATTGAAATACCTGGTTTCGACCTTGACAAATTCCTGAGCTTTGAGCTCATTATCCTTGTGACGACTAACCATATGAGTCATATGGTATGGGTACGGATCAGGTGACCCAACTCGGTAGGTATCTAGTGTATCATGTATAGTTTTCTGTTGTGGTTACAATTAGTGGGTATGGATCATATGGCATGGTGATGGGTTGGGAAGGGGAGTATGTTGGACGGATTGTGGTGTCCAACTTTCTGACCTAGTGACAATTTGAAAGTACCACTCGTATGTGGTGGTGACGAATTGGAGGGTCCACTCATACCCACCTGTGAGTTTTCTACAGTTCTAATTTGGAGGTATTCTGGTCATTTTCGCTCTTAACCTCTTTTGACCCCATGACATAAAACACCTTTAGGGGCTACATTAACCTATTATTCTCAATCAATCACTCTAAAATCTCTCTCAAGCTCTTGGTTCAAGAAAAGGCTAGGGTTTCTATGAGGCAACCAATTAGGGGCTTTCAAGGGTGAATCTCTCCGTTTTCTTTGTTGTCTAAGACATGTTACTCCTCCCTCATTGTTAGTTCAAATAAAATCAAGTTTCGGTGAATGTTTTTCATGGTATTATTGTGGTATTGGTTTGGTTTTGAAATTAATGTTGGGGGTTTTGGTTGTTTATGTTTGGATAATGTTTTCTCATGCTTTTATAATAGTTTCATGTTATAATTATGGTTTGAAGATATGGTTACACGAGAATGGTCAATTGATGCTTGGTTTTTTGTTTTGGAAACTATATGCCCTCAACATGATTGTTAAAATGCCAATGAGCATGATTTTTTCACATAGTTTGACTATTCTTGAAATCCTTGCATTGCATAGTATGGTAATGGAACTTAAATTGGTTTGGTTGGTTTTAAAAGGCTTGGGAAGGTCTTGATGGCGATGGTTTTGGTTTAATTGGTAACTTTGGAGTCACTTTAGTTTAATGGTTCTGGTATGGCATAAAAAGATAGACTTGCAAACTCTAATTTAGGCATGACCATACCAATGGTTAATGCCTAATTAAAAGACTCCTTGGTAAATTATTAGTATGTGTGAATGGTTTTAATATGGTCTTAAAGGGGTTTGTGTTAGAAAAGTCGTGGAAGGTGGAGGTCCCGAAGGGACCAATACTGGAAACTCATGTTTGCTGATGTAAGATTTGGTCATGGTGACCATGTGTATGATGTCACACTTATATTTTGGGAGATGTACTAGTCATATTAGGTTTTATTCTCCATTTCATGCGGCTAACACGCATCGAGTTCCTTTCAGCAGAGGGTGCTGAACCCATATAGCCCATGGGTGGTTTTAAGATGGTAAAGGTACATAACCCAGGTAAAAGGTTTTAAATGAATGCGAAACTCGGTTCCCTTTCCCGGCATGATATATATGTATGTTGACATATACCAAAATCGGGCCATGTCGTGTGGGTATCTCAAGCCCAATTTGGATCAGAGATCACCCCGTCAACCCAACCTTATCATCTATTCAATTCATAAGTGTCGGATGAACTCCGACAAAATATCAAAGTAACGAAAAATAAAGATAATGGTCAATACTTAGACAATATCTAATATTTCATTAATGAAAACAATATATCCAACATACCCAAGTACAAAGTCATCCACAAAGCCTCTAACAAACCGATGTCAATAATATGTCGGGACCTGCCCCCGACAATAGCCACCAAGTCTATATAAGTCTATGACTTAAAGTAAAATACTATGAAATGTATACCCTCCGGAGAATGGAAGGTCACCACTTCAATGTTTATGTTCGAACTGCTCGAACACTTCGTTATTACGTAGAAGAGGAACAAGAAGCTTTAGCCCCTATGTCGCATGGGGACATAGTGTCTAGAGATGGTTAGCGGTTAAAGCGTTAGCATATATCTCGAGGATAAGGATAAAATAGATAATTAGTTCAATCCAAGTCAAACCATCATATGAAATCACATTTTCATTAGTATAGGTATATATAAAGATACACATACATATGTTTATATATAGCATGCCAAGTCATGGAAAGAGTCATATCAATCATTGTTAAAGCATTCATTCCTGAGACATGGAGTGAAGAACTTTCAACCTTTTACCTTACCAACTTTAGAACCTTAAACTTCTTGGTTACTTTACTCAAGGGGATCCAAACCTCAAACAACCCCAACCAATTCATTAGGCTAGGGAATCCAACCACAAGCCATCCCATTGGGCGAGGGACTCCAACTATAAGCCATTTCATTGGGTGAGGGACTCCAACATCAAGCCATTTCATTGGGCGAGGGACTTTAACCACAAGCCATTTCTTTAGGCGAGGGACTTCAACCACAAGCCATTTTTTGGGGCGAGGGACTCCAACCAAAAGCCATTTTATTGGGCAAGGGATTCCAACCACAAGCCACTTCATTGAGCAAGGGACTCAAACCATAAGACACTTCGTTGGACGAGGGACTCCAACCACAAGCCATTTCATTGGGCGAGGGACTCCAACTACAAGGCATTTCATTAGGTGAGGGAATCCAACCATAGGCTATTTCATTGCCATTGCTAGTCAACATTAGAGTCAACCCCTCTAGTTTATGCCTTAACATCCATACAATTCATGTCAACTCTTAAGGTCTTGAACCATTTATCCAAAACATAACCACGTGAGACCATAAGGTCTTCATGGGAACATTTAACCATTTAACACTTTACTAGGCCAATGCCTTAACTCAAATCATCATTCAATTCAATTGGTGGTCATCAAGACCCGTACCAAACCCAATATTCTTCATTAGCATTTCTATACCACTCCTAAGTTCTATACACAATTAAAGTTCATGTTTAGGGGATTAAATCCCTTTCTTTTCCATCAAACCAACATGGTTATAATTTTACTAATTATTTGGATAACAACATCATTACAATACCATTTATCAACCATTCATACTTATTGGTCCATCACACCATCTGAAGTCATAAATTAATCCATTACATAATCAACAAAGTTCTTACCAACCATTTAACAAGCATTCATATTCATTATGACTAAATACATGGCCAACAATGCCTTTACCAACCACTTATCGAGTATTCACATTCATTATAATAATATCATATCTCATTCATATTCACTAGACCAATACCATAGTTCAATACACCATTAACATGTGACTATACATTTCATTTAAACATTTTCACGAACACCTTGTGTGCATACCTTTATTAAAGCCAAATTCATGGTAGAATTCATTAATATTAGGGTTAATCAAGACCCATTTTTTAAACCACATACAAAAAACACCCACATACGCAAACCACCACCAATATCATATATAATCACAAGTCTAAGTAAGAGCAAACATTATTCATCATTTGACAACAAAAACCCTTTTTATTTGATTTCAAAATAACCATCTCCACTTACTAATACAAGTTTGAAATACATGGTTTTGATTTATTTAACAAGGAAGAGAGTTACATGCCTTATCCGAGTTGAATCACCAAAAGAGACTTGACTTCTCTTGCCCCAAGATGAACACCCTTGAAACCCTAGCCTCCAATTTCCAAAATGTGCTTGAGAGAGTATTTAGGATGTTTGATTCACTAAAAATATGTCTTAGGAGGCCACACACACTTATATAGTAAGGGGAATTAGGGTTTTGGATATAGGAAATGACTACAAGGACCTTAGTTAAAAGCTAGAAAATGAGCCCGCCCTTGGGTACGACTCAATTAAGGAACTATACCCTAGGGCACTAGTGGTGCCCTAACTCATACCCTAGTCTTCTCGCTTCTCCTAGGTCATCCGCGCAGGTTAGGATAAGAATACCCCTCATTGAATCGTATCCAAAGGTTATGACTCATGCCCTAATTTGTATCCATCAATCTTACCAAAAATAGTCCACTCCAAGCTAAGACTTCACTCTATACGATTGGTCTAGGTATGAATCATACCTTAAGGTACAATTGGTTGGAGTCTCAATTATACCTAGGACAGTGAGTGACCCTTACTGCACTACCTAGGGTATGATAGGGGAGGGAGACTCATATCCAAGGGGTATGAATTATACCCCTAGTCGTACCTAGCTTAGAGACACCAAATAAGGGAATTTTTCAATAGTTCAAAGTCTAGGTGTTTCAATTCTCCCCCACTTGGATCATTCATCCGCGAATGATGGGTAAGGAAAGCATAAACACAAGTTAACCCATTATCACACATCAAACCAGCCTTTTAAATAAGTTAGAACAAGGCATAGAACAAGGATATAACACTTATCACAATCATCATCAATCCATAATTCATTTCATTGTCTTTGGGATTCAAACCCATTATTTATCAAAAACACTTGATCAATTTGAAGCTTAGTGACTTGAACCCATTGTCTATCAAAGACATACATCAAATCAAGAGGATTAAAAAATATCTCGATCATAAGTTTTTGGAAGGGGGGAGTGGACTTCATGTCCTCCTCTGCCTCCCAAGTAGATTCTTCAGACTATTGGGTCCTCCATAGAACCTTCACCGAAGCCACTTCTTTCATTCTCAGCCAATAAACTTACCGATCAAGATCCTCACCTTAACCTCTTCATAGGACTAGGAGTCTAAAATACCAACGTCCTCCAAGGGAACAACCAAGGAAGGGTCACCCACACATCTTCTTTGTATCATAGATACATGGAGAATCGGGGAGATGGAGTTCAATCTAAAAGGCAACTCCAACTCATTGAAAAAATTTCCATTCCTTTTCAAAATCAAATAGGGAAAAATATAATGGGGACTAAGCTTCCCCTTTTTACCAAATTGCATCACTCCCTTCATGGAAGACACCTCCTAGAATACCCAATCGCCAACACTGAACCCTAAATCTCTTTACCTCACGTCTGTATAGGACTTTTGGCAACTTTGAGTGGTTTTCAACCTCTTATAAATTACTTTCACCTTTTCTAAGGCTTGATGAACTAGACCAGGGACAAAAAACCTACCTTCACCAACTTTGTACCACTAAATAGGAGATCGGCACCTCTTACCATACAACGCCTCAAAAAGGGCCATGTTAATACTAGAGAGCAAGTCTAATTCAACTTATAGCTTTCCAGAGACATATCGCTACGAGCCTAAGTCTAGCCATACACTACTTCTAAATTCAAGCCAATATCAAATTTAGAAGAAGTTAGTTTAAGCCACTGGGCTATATTTTTTACATCCATCCCAAACACTACTCTGCTCCATTACCATTATCATATGTAAACTACAAGTAGATGACATAGGAAGACTATAACCAACTATTATAGCCAAAATCACCAACATAGGATTGAAAATCCAAAACCATAACACAACTATGCCATAAAACAATTCATACACATGCCTTCGAAAACCATTTAAGCACCCAACACGACTATTGGTATATCTACCAACAGCAACACTCAAGCCTACTATTTTTATACGAGTGGTATGATCTATCATTGCCAAGATATAGAATCCTCTATCATTTCATGAAGGTTTTCACCATCTTCTTCTTTCCAAAACCTTCATTCTAAAAGTCGCCCTTAAATATCCCTCACTTAGGGACTTCTACATTTCCTTATTTAAAAATATCACCATCTTTTCCTGAGCCACTATCACCCCAACATAAGAAGGGTCACAAAGGAACTAAAGAAAAGAAACCACTTGTCACTCAAGGAAAGACCCCAAAAAGAGATACATCACCATAGACACGAAGGGTTTTATAGCAACCACCTAGGTAATAAGTGAGATCCATACCGACACAACATACCAAAGAAGGAGTCCTTAGGACTGAACACCAAACAACACACCACCGTATATACCATTAGTAATGCAATATAAGGTCAAGATTCACATCTGAAGAACAAAATATTTGTAAGATGTGAACCGTAGCTGTAAGTGCTAATAGAATGCATTCCACACTAGTAGAGCGCCCTCTCGACCGATATAGGAGAGAATCATTAGAGTACGCAACCCGACCATCTTTGGGGACCACTGTTAGAAAAAAATAGGATCAATCTTCGACCTTCCTTCTATTACGCTAATGAGCACAATAGTCTAATCTAATGGGTATCACTGGGGAAGTACACTAGGGAAACTTGGTCTTCCTATACCAAAAACCATTCTATAAAGGAGGAATAAGAGTTAGACAAGCATCTAAAACAAGAATAATCCTACACTCAACATCCCTATTCATCAAATCAAAGAATGTCAAGAGGGCATTGGCCAACCCAATGGACATGACTAAGAACTCGTAGTGACCATACCGAGTTCTAAAGGTGGCCTTAGGGATATCCACTTCCCCAACCTTAAGTTGATGATAACCCAACCTAAGATCAATTTTAGAGGAACACTCCACACCTTGAATTTGATAAAACAAATTGTCGATTCTAGTGAGAGGATACTTATTCCTTATGGTCGCTTTATCCCAAGGACAATAATCAATGCACATACGAAGGGAGTCATCCTTCTTACGCACGATCAACATAGGAGAACTTCAAGGAGTCATACTAGAATGAGTTAACCCTTTATCTAATAGGTTTTTCAATTGCTCCTTAAGCTTATTCAACTCCATCGGAGCCATTATGTAAGGAGAGGTAGAAATTTGGGCGAGTGTCCATAATAAGATCAACCCCAAATCAATTTTCCTTTTGGGAGGAATACCGAAAAGATTACCGAGAAAACATCAGGAAATTTATTAACTATAGGAGGGGCTCTAGGGAAGAACCTTTTGAGTTAGAACCTTTATCTCAGACCAAATGAAACAAACGACCTTTTGAGGTTAACCTATGGACTCTAAGACACGAAATAATCTCCTTTTATTCACAAAAGAACCACCTTCCCATGCAATAATCGGCTCATCATAGAATATGAACATGACCTTATAGGTCTGACTATCTAAGGAAGCACAACACGAATGTAACCAATTCATCTCTAGGACAACATCAAAATTAACCACGTCCAACTCTATCGAGTCTACAAGAGTTTTTCTACCACTAACAGATATCACACACACCCTATAGAACCTCTTAACAACTACAGAGTCTCTTACTGGGGTAGAAACAAAAAGGGAACTGAGAGACTTTCAGGACAAAACATAAAATGCATAGTCACAGGCAAGGTCACATAAGGAAAAGTAGAGCCTAGGTCAATCAAACAGAACACATCACAAAATAAAAGTTTCAATATACTTGCATTAGCATTATAAGGTGCCTCGAGCTCCCGACAGATAGTAAGAGCAAAGAGATGGTTCTGACTAATATTAGAGCTAGAAGCGGCACCTCTAGGTACAGAAGCTAGAGAAGTGCCAATTGGTATCTTTTTTTGCCCATGTGGCAATTTTTATAGGATACTCATATTCATATGACCCAATTGACCATATTTAAAACACCAATTCTTTTCCTCCTCACAATAACCATGGTGTGATCGACCATAAAATCGATAAGGAGGATAGGTAAATGAGGATTGGGGTCCCCTCTGACTTAATGTTGACACCTTGTGCCCTATAAGCATTACTAATTTAAAAATTCCCACCTCCTAATGTGTTTGAGTAGGGCACACTAGCTGCGGAATAGAGGCTAGGACGTACCCAATACTTTCTCTTGGACTACTTTCCACCAACCTGAGCCAAAAAAGTAAAGAAGCGATGGAACCCAGCATTTTGAGGTGACTAAGGGGAAGTATCACCCCCCAAAAGTAGGGTTATTAGGAATAGATGGAACCCCTTGAAGACAGTCAGATGTCATGACCCTTAACCGGGTTTGAATCCCAAAAATTGGATGAGCTTTGTCCATATTGCCCTCAGTTGGGATAGAGGAGCTTGCTTGAACATCAGATTCTTTTGGATACATGATCTAAAAGATGACCAAGCAAAAATCAGAGAAATCCAAGACCTTAGACTCTATATAGTTTGAGATTGAAACACAAAAAGGAAACAATTTCTATATGTCTCATAGCCCCTCTTTTATAAGTATAATGCAGTACACACCCATAAAAGAGACTCTACTTAACAAGAATTTGTGGACTCTCAACTAACCATGAAACTAGGCTCTGATACCAACTTGACACACCCTAAAAATAGGCTATGTCGTGTGGGCATCTCAAGTTCAACTTGGATCAAAACTCACCCCGTCAACCCAATCTAACCTTATATTCAATTCGTAAATGTCAAATAAACTCTGAGAAAATATAAAAGTAGAAGAAAATAAAGCTAATAGTCAATACTTAGACAATATATAACATTTTTTTAATGACAACAATCTAGCCGACATACCTAAGTCCATATTCATCCACAAATGGAGTGAAGTCTATAGTCCATAGCAATCATTCTTAAAGACTTTATTCATGAGACATGGAGTGAAGAACTTTCAACCTTTTACCTTACCAATTATAGAACCTTAAACTTCTCTATTACTTTAGTCAAGGGGATTCAAACCTCAGACCAAATCAACCAATTCATTAGCAAAGGGACTCCAACTACAAGCCATTCCATTGAGCGAGGGATTCTAACCATAAGCTATTCCCTTATGCGAGAGACTACAACCATAAGACATTTTATTGGGTGAGGGACACCAACCATGAGTCATTTTATTGGGTGAGGGGGTCCAACCACAATCTATTTCATTGGGAGAGGAAATCCAACCTTAAGCCATTTCATTAGGTGAGGGACTCCAACCATAAGCCATTTCATTGGGCGAGGGACTCCAACTATAAGCCATTTCATTGGGCGAGGGACTCCAACCATAAGTTATTTTTTAGTCGAGGGACTCCAACCATAAGCCATTTAATTCGGCGAGGGACACCAACCATAAGAAATTTCATTGCCATTGCTAGTTGACATTTGATCTCTCAACTTTTAATGTCTTGAACCATTTATCAAAAACATAACCACATGAGACCATAAGTTCTTAATGAAAACATTTATCGATTGAACAGCTTACTAGAATAATGCCTTAACTCAAATCATCATTCAATTCATTAGGTAGTCATCAAGAACCTTACAAAACCAATCGTTCTTCATTGCATTTCTATACCACACTTTAGTTCTACACACCATTAAAGTTCAGGTTTAGGGGATTGAACCCCTTTCTTAGCCATCAAACTAACATGGTCATAATTTAACTAATTACTCATCTAAAAAAATCATTACAATACAATTTATCAACCATTCATACTTATTAGTCCATCACACCATCTAAAATCATAAGTTAATATATTACATGATTAATAAAGTTCTTACCGACCATTTATCAAGAATTCATATTCATTATGACTTAATATAAGACAAATAATTCCTCTACCAACTACTTATCAAATAGTCACATTCATTATAACAATATCATATCCCATTCATACTCACTAGATAAATGTCATAGTTCAATACACCATTAACATATGACTAGACATTTCATTTAGACATTTTCACATGCACCTTGTGTGGGTACCTTTATCAAAGTCAAGTTCATGGCAGAATTCATTAATAATAGGTTTAATAAAGATCCATTTGTTAAACCATATACAACAAATACCCAATTATGCAAACCACCACTAATATCATATATAATCATAAGTCTAAGCAATAGAAAACATTATTAAGCATTTGAAATACATGGTTTTTGAGTTATTTAACAAGGAAGAAAGTTACATGCCTTATAAAAGTTGATTTACCAAGGAAGACTTGACTCCTCTTGCCCCAACATGAACACCCTTGAAACCCTAGACTCCAATTCACCAAAATATGCTTGAGTATTTAGGATGTTTGATCTACTAAAAATATGTCTTCGAAGGCCACACACACTTATATAGTGAGGGAACTTAGGGTTTTAGGTGTAGGAAATAACAGCAAGGCCCTTACTTAAGAGATGGAAAATGAACCCATCCTCGGGTACAATTCACTTAAGGAACCATACCTTAGAGTATGAGTGGTACCCTAACTCGTACCCTAGGATTCTCCTAGGTCATCCACACTAATAAGGGTATGACTACCCCTTATTTAGTCATATTCAAAGGGTATGTATCATGTCCTAATCTGTATCCATCAATCATACCAAAAATAGTTCACTCCAAGCTAAGACTTCACTCTATACAATTAGTTAGAGACTCGCTCATACCTAGGACAGTGAGTGACCCTCACCATACTGCCTAAGGTATGAGAGGGAACGGAGAGGAGGATATAACTTATATCCAAGGGTTATGACTCATACCCTTAGTCATACCTAGCTCAGAGACACCAAATGAATAAATTTTTTAATGGTTTAAAGTCTAGGTGTTTCATATGTAATTGTATAAGATTAGTTACCTTGGTTTTGAATTACTGGAATTATTTTATATTATCCCTGAATATATGCTAGCATTCACTATGCTAACCATATTTAGGCACTGTATCCCCACACGATGCAGGAATCAGCTATACTACCATTCCTTCTGCTCTGTGACTTGGATTCGGGGATAGCTTTGAGTCAGATTAAAGTGGTGAGCTTCCATACACTGTAAGGCTCTATTGCATTTCTATGGTCTTATTTTTTTTATTATTTCCTTGGTTTGGATTTTGCTATGGTCGGGGGCATGTCCCAACTGAATGTTATTGATTTTGGTTAGAGGCTTTGTCAAATAACTATGGGCATGGGCTATGTTGATATTGGTGTCAGGCTTTGTATTGGTATTGGAATTGGGGTTGACATTGTTGGATATTTTTTCGTATATTTAGTTGGTTATGCTTATGGACATTATTAAATGTCTTTCAATTACTGTTGCTTCATCCTGTTATATGTTTGAAATTCATCCGACATTGGGTGCAGGACAGTTATGGTTGGGTATTCCGGGTAGTCTTTGGTCCTGATTGCACTTGAGATGCCCGACATGACTAGGCCTTGGTTTTGATCGTTTAAGTAATGTCCTCACATTCTATGAAATTTACACCATGTGATGAGGCTTTGACAGTTAAGGCTGGGTAAATTGGGTTTCACAAACACGGTCTCTTTGATGTCTCGAATGTCCAACAATAGTTCCCTCAGGTTGATATAGAAGAAATTCTCTGGTAGAGGGGGAATGTTGTCAGTAACGTATACCATATATTTTTTAGCTTCTCTAGCTTAGAGTCCCCTCTATTAAAATTCCTAATTTTCTACGCAAGGTGAAACTTTGGAATAGGGGTCTGGTTGTCTGCACGAACCCACTCTAAGATCTATCACGTAAAAGGTGTACCATCCCCGGGGTGTTTCCTTCAAATTTCCATAACTCAATATGATTTATCCCCTCAATTCCAAGGGTTATTTTAAACCTTTTATTCATTTCACACTCAAAAGTGTTGATTCTGGCTCACTTGGAATTATTCTCAATCTAAATTATGGATTCTTATCAGCTGTGCACTTTGGCGCATATTATGGAATCAAACTTGTCAGGTTTTCTTTTAGTTTGGATGAAGTGATTTAGCTCTATGGATTCAGCACTTTTGTGAAGTCATCCATGGCCCACTTGTTCAGTATAGTTGATATTTTATAAGACCTTGCAAAATTCTAATTATTTCAGTCTTATATAGCATGCCAAAGGGGTGCTAGACTTAGAAAAATTTAGCTAAGTGTTAATACTTATAAGCATTTTTAGACTTCAAAATTAGATGATCTTATTTTCAATCTTTCCAATATTAAAATGTCAATTTTCAAGTTGATTCTTGATCAGGGATGTCAATAGGTCATATTGGGTGAGTTTCAGAATTTTTGAACTTCGTTTGGGTCGTGTTTTGATGGAGAAAACAACAAGCCAACAAGATCTTGACCTGTCACATTGGCTATCACATTGCACCCATCAATACGATGCGTCAGTAATCGTGTCAATCCCATCGATGCAGAGCATCACCAATCGCATCGTTAAACCAATTTTGTGTGTTAAATTATGGGTTTCCAAGGGCATTTAGGTCCTTTTCCCCTCACCTAATTCAACTAAAACATGAGATTAAACTCCCAAAGGGGAAAATTACATTAATTATTCTCAAAATCCTCTCAAGAAATAAACCCTAGTTCATCAAGTTCAAGTCGAAGTTCTAAGGGTTCCTCCATAATCTTCAAAAAATCAACGATCAAGGTATGATAGGTGTTCTCCCTTGGGTCTCCTTCCACTCTTGGAGTTCAAGAAATCTTTTCAAAAACTTGAATTATGATTTTCAAGTTATGAATTGAATTATGCCCATGTTTGAGTTGTTGTATGGATTTAAAGTTGAGATCTTGTATGGGTTCCATGAAATTATGTTAGCATGTGTGTTGAATTATGAATCTTTCATGTCAAAACCCTTGAATGTGCAAGTTTAAGTTGTATTCATGATGCTTATGTATTGTCCATTATCATGTGCATTAGTTATGCTCCCCAAGTGTTTGATAGAATGTCCATGTGAATTGAATAGTGAAATCATGACATGTTAGCATGTGCTCTCAATCATGTAAAAGTCCATGACCTCCAAGTGTTTGACAAAATAACTCAATGAATGAATTATGAACAATTGACTATTGCTATGCTTTTAAGATTTGATACATTTTATCCATTATTCTATCGAGATCGGGGGGTTTTTATTATTCAAAATCTAGCTATTTACTTAGTTGCAGTAGTTATAGAATCGTTCTAGTAAAGTTGAAGAATCGTAGTACTTAATCTGTTAATAGAACTCAGTTAACTCAGTATAGTTCAGTCAGTCAACACGATCAGTGTTAGTTCAGTCAAACCTAGTACAGTCTAGTAATCAGCTCAGTGTCGATTTAGTTGGGAGTAGGATTCAGCACCTACTGAACCCAGGGATGGAAGCATTCCTGCCAGAAGAGGGTTTGACCCTTAGTAGTAGTACCTGTGTTATAGAACTACATAGCCATCTTAGGGTAAGTTGTCTTCCTGCCAAACTAGGGTTGACGCAATCATATATATATTTCATGAGTCTTCCTGCCAGATTACGGTTGAACCAGAATTGCTAGTATCCCATGGCAAGGTACTAAAACCATTCCAGCTAGGGTCACAGGTTGGACCCAACTCAGTTTATAATGGGGGTATGTTGGTTAGATAAACACTCTCATAGTTGCAGTTTCAATCTCAGTATTCAATGAAGAACTCAGACAGTTCTATAGAACTAGGGCTATCAATTATCAGTTACATAGCCATCAGAATTCAGTACTTCAGTATCAGTCTAAGCTTTCAGTTACTAGTATTTAGTTATCACAACTCAGTACTTCAGTTTTAGTCTAAATTAGACATACGTTATATGCGTAGTATTGCATATTCAACCTATTCAGTAGTTACAGTTTTGCATGTACTCTTATCCAATTACTTCATGATGTTCATTTAGTCAGTTATCATCTTATGCATATGAACACAAGTATATCAGCCTACCTCACTTAGCATACCAGTATATTTTACATACTGACGCATACTCTTTCTTTTCGCTATAATGTCTCATATCATAGGTTGGACGCTCAGGTTCCTAACCATACTTAGAAGCTCAAGTTATCAGCAGTAGTTATAGTAGTGAGTCCTCATCCATCAAGGATATTATTTTATTTTTAGCATTTTATTATTTCAGTTAGTTCAGTATCTATTTCAGTCAGAGTTTGTTGGGGGTTTGTCCCATCAACTCCATATTCAGACAGTTAGAGGCTTTTAGACTAGCACAGTCGAATATTCAATTTTTTAGATGTTATTATCAGTACACTCAGTATTTATTTTAGTATTTTGAGAACCTTATGGAATTTCAGTTTTACTTTCGCATATGTTTTTAGTTTTATTATTCAGCGCTCAAGCAGGTATTAGTCATGGGTTAGCATGTGGACAATCGGGATTGTAAGAGCCATGTGACATCCAAGGGGTAGACTCGGGGAATTAAGAACTTGGTATCAGAGCCTAAGGTTCTAAAGAGTCCTAGTAAGTCTAAAATCCGCATGAAGTAGAGTCCTTTCTGTGGGTATGTAGCATGCCACACTTATGGATATAAGGTTTTGAGATATTTTAAGAAAAGTTTCTCTTCTTTCAGTATTCATATTATGTGAGTGAGCATGAGCTCAAGTTAAACTCTTTTTATAATCTGATTTCCTCTTCCATTTATAGAACATGCCTCCCAAAAAGACCAACAGAAGAAGAATTGGAAACTAGTCATCACATCCTCCTGTTCAGGAAAATGCCCTGAATAAGCATGTTTCTCATGTAGAATTCAGAGCAGCTTTCACCACTCTAGCACATTCTTTAGTAGCCCATAATAAATGTCCAGCTGCTGTTCAGGATAACCCAGTGGCTAATACTGCTATAGCTAGAATTTGGGACTTCACCCGAATGAATCCTCCTTTTTATTCAGGATCCAAGTCTAAAGAGGATCCACAGGAATTCCTCAACATAGTGCAAAAGGTAATAGATATTATAGGGTTAATCGCTAGGAGTGTTGATTTAGCTACCTATCAATTGCAGGATGTAGCTCATACATGGTTTAAGCAGTGAAAGGTAGATACGGCCGCAGATACAAGACCTATAGAAGGGAAAGAGTTTGCTACTGCCTTTCTAGATAGGTTTTTCCCATTGGTGTTGCAGAAAACCAAGGTTTAAGAGTTTATTAAATTGAAGTAGGGCAGTATAATAGTGAAGGAGTATTCTCTCAAGTTTACTTAGTTAGACAGATATGCTCCTTATTTTGTAGCTGATAGAAGATCTAAGATGAGTAAGTTTGTGTTTGGTGTGTCTGGCTGTGTGGTCAAGGAGTGTAGGATTGTAATTCTAATTAAGAAGATTAACTTAGCTAGGTTGATGGTCCATGCTCAGTAGTTGGAGGAGCATAAGACTGAGGAGAAAGAGAGGGAGAGTAAGAGGGCTAGAACAGGTAGCTTCAACTTTACTCAGCCTAAGTTAGAGACTGGTGATCGTCCTCAGTTCTGCCTAAAATCTTTAGTTTCATCTCTATCCACAGCTAGTGCTCCGGTGCCTAAATTCAAAACTAGTAATAAGGATAGGGCACCAGTCTCTAAATCTCAAGGTAGCGTTAGCAGTGCTCGCAAATCCTCTTTGTTAGAAGTGTGGCAGAAACAATCAAGGTTTCTGTAACGCTGGCAGTGTTGTATGTTTCGAGTGCAGTAAACCAGGCCATAGGATCAGAGAGTGTCCTCAGGTGGGTTCACAGATTCAGGATAATCGTCCCCCAGCTTAGTTCGGTTGCCCATCTCAACAAGGTGCCATTTCCAGTGCCACCAGTAGAAAATGCCCAAATAGGCTTTAAGTGTTTCAGTCCTAACAGGATCAGGAAATATCTCCTGATGTGGTCATTGGTACGTTATAAGTTTACCATTTACATGTTTATGCTTTGCTAGATCCAAGAGTTTCTTTGTCCTTTGTAACTCTTTATATACCAGTTAGCTTTGGAGTCAGTCCTGAAATCCTAGCAGATACCTTCTCAGTCTCTACCCCAGTAGGCAAGTCTATCATAGCCCGGTAGATATATAGGAATTATACGATTATGGTGTCTCAGAAAGTTACTTCAGCAAACTTAGTAGAGTTATAGATGACAAATTTTGATGTCATTCTCAGCATAGATTGGCTTCATTCATGTTATGCTTTAGTTGACTGTAGAAATAGAGTTGTCTATTTTCAATTCCCAAATAAACCTTTCCTAGAATAGAAGGGTAGTACTTCAGCACTTAGGAGTCAACTTGTTCCATACCTTAGAGCGAGAAAGATGATATCCAAGGGGTGTGTCTATCATCTTATTTAAGTTAAAGATTCTATCTCCGAGACTCCTAATCTTGAGTCAGTTCTAGTAGCAATTAAATTTCTAGATGTGTTTCTCGAAGACCTTCCCAGAGTTCGTCTCGAAAATAAAATTGACTTCGGAATAGACCTTCTTCTAGATGCTTAGCCCATCTCTATTCCACCATATAGAATGGCTCCAGCTAAACTTAAAGAGTTAAAAGAATAATTAAAGGAACTCCTAGATAAAGAATTTATCAGACCCAGTGTCTCCTCATAGGGTACACCAGTTCTATTCATGCATAAGAAAGATGATTATCTTAGAATGTATATTGACTACCATTAGTTGAACAAAGTCACAATCAAGAACAAGTACCCCCCTTTCTATAATTGATGTCTTGTTTGACCAACTTTAGGATGCCAGTTACTTTTCTAAGATAGACCTTAGATCAGGCTATCATCAGCTCAGAGTCAGAGAATATGATATTGTGAAAACAGCTTTTAAAACTCGGTATGGTCACTTTAAATTTCTAGTCATGTCATTTGGTCTTACCAATGCCCCAACAGCTTTCATGGATGTGATGAACCATATATTCAAGAAGTACTTAGACATGTTCATCATAGTCTTCATAGATGACATTTTTGTCTGCCCCACAGTGAAATTGATCATGCAGACCATCTCAGAATAGTATTACAAACTTTCAGAGCCCATCAGTTGTTCGCCAAATTTAGTAAGTGTTAATTTTTATTAAAGTCAGTAGCTTTTCTTGGTCATATCTTTTGGTGATTGTATTAGAGTGGATCCTCAAAAGATCAAATCAGTGAGAAACTAGCCCAGACCTATCTCCCCATCAGATATCAGGATTTTTTGGGTTTGGCTAGCTATTACAGATGATTTATTGAAGGATTTTCATCTATTTCATCCCCCATGTCCAGATTGACTTAGAAGAAAGTCAAGTTTCAGTGGTTAGATTCTTATGAGAAGAGTTTTCAGGAGTTGAAAACTCAACTCACTACCACCCTAATTTTGACTTTACCCGATGGTTTAGATGGATTTATTGTGTATTGTGATGCTTCTAAAGTTGGTTTGGGCTGTGTTTTGATGTAGAAGGGTAAGGTTATGTCCTATGCCTCTAGATAGCTTAAACCCCATGAAAAGAATTATCTCACCCATGATCTTGAGTTAGCACTTGTTGTGTTTGCCTTACAGATTTGGAGGCACTATTTGTATAGGGTGCATGTTGATGTGTTCACAGACCACAAAAGCTTGCAGTATGTATTTTCTCAGAAAGACTTGAACTTTTATTAGAAAAGGTGGTTAGAGTTATTGAAATATTATGACATGAGTGTTATATATCACCCGAGAAAGGCCAATGTAGTGGCTAATGCTAGACAATCAAAAATTAAACAATGATAGAGCGGCATACGAAAATAAAGCAAGAAATAAGAACGAAGTTTTCCATGGGTAGTGTTGCTTACATTAAGGATGGTAAGAAAAAGTTAGTTCAGGAAGTTCATCAGCTCGCCAGACTAGGTATCTATTTGGTTGATTTGGCTAAGGGTAGTGTTTGGGTGAAGAATAGTTTAGAATCATCTATGGTTTCTGAAGTCAAAGAAAAGTAGGACAAGGATTCCAGTTTAGTTAAGATGAAACAGTTAGTCAGACACCAGAAAGTAAAAGTTTTCTCCCAAAGGGGAGATGGTGTGTTGTGGTGTCAAGGTAGGTTATATATGCCATTTATGGATGGCGTGAGACAACAGATTCTTATAGAAGTGCATAGTGCGTGTTACTCGAATCATCCAGGGGCCACTAAGATGTAACGTGACTTGCGAGAAGTCTATTGGTGGATTTAAATGAAGAGAGACATTGCAAAGTTTGTAGCTAAGTGCTATACATATCAACAGGTTAAGATTGAGCACCAAAATCCAAGTGGTTCCATGCAGGAGTTTAGTATTCCCATATAGAAGTGGGAAAAAGTAAACATGGACTTTGTGACGAGTTTGCCTCGTACTCATCGTCAGCACGATTTGATTTGGGTCATTGAAGATAGGATGACTAAATCGGCCTATTTCTTGCCAGTTCATACCTCTTATTTAGCTGTGGACTATGTCAGGCTCTATATTAGAGAGTTAGTAAGATTGCACAGTGTCCCATTGTCCATCATTTCAGATAGAGGTACATAGTTTACCTTTAATTTTTGGAAAGCATTTCAGAAGGGTCTTGATACCCATGTTCATCTCAGTATAACCTTTCACCTCAGACAGATAGTCAAGCAGAAAGAACTATTCAGACTTTAGAAATATGTTGAGAGCGTGTGTTGTTGACTTTAAGGTCACTTGGGATGAACACTTATCTTTGATTGAGTTCGCGTATAATAACATCTATCATTCCAGTATTTAGATGGCTCCATTTAAGGCTTTTTATGGAAGAAGATGTAAATCTCCCATTGGTTGGTTTGATGTAGGTAAGACCACAGTAGTAGGGACTGACTTGCTATTTGATGCTTTAGAGAAAGTATAGTTGATCAGAGGGAGGCTTAAGATAACTCAGAGCCGACAGAAATCATATGCAAACGTGAGGAAGAAAGATCTCTAGTTTGAGATTGGTGACTTTGTGAATTTAAAAATCTCTCCCGTGAAGGGAGTGAAGAGATTTGGAAAGATGAGAAAGCCTAGTCCCCGATATATTGGTCCTTATAGGATTATCAGTCATTTTGGTAAGGTAGCTTATGAGCTTGAGTTTCTTGTAGACTTATCATCAGTGCACCCAGTGTTTCACGTCTCCTTGCTAAAGAAGTGCAGAGGTGACCCAACAATTATAGTCCCTATAGAGAGTGTAGATAGTCATAACAGTCTCTCTTATGAGAAAGTCCCAGTTGAAATCCTTGATCATTATATTCGCAGACAAAGGACAAAAAAGTTTCTTTGGTCAAAGTTTTTTGGCACAATCAGTCCATTGAGGGAGCTACTTGGGAAGCAGAAGCGGACATGCGAACCAAGTATTCTCACCTCTTCTTCACAAACTTAGACTCGGCCTAAGGTAATAGTCTTCCTAAGATTTACTCTATTCCATGCCCAGTTATAGTTGCCTAACATTCTCATATCATTCGTGCATTCATGAAATAGTTTAGTCATGTCTCTTGTCTTGAGAATTCAGT
The DNA here is from genome assembly GCF_002878395.1 of Capsicum annuum. Taxonomy (NCBI): domain Eukaryota; kingdom Viridiplantae; phylum Streptophyta; class Magnoliopsida; order Solanales; family Solanaceae; genus Capsicum; species Capsicum annuum. The sequence goes on along the minus strand of NW_025816951.1, from coordinate 1,605,487 downwards.
TATGCTTCATTTATGTATGTCAGTGTAAGTACAGTTCCTCAGTTACTGTCAGTTCAGTCAGTCTCATTCGAGGATGAAAGTTCCCAAAGGAGAGATATTATAAGACCCCACAAAATTCTAATCATTTTAGTCCTATATAGCATGCTAAAAAGGGTCCCAGACTTAGAAAAATTCAGCTAAGTGTTAAGACTTAAAGAATTTTAAGCCTTCAAAATTGGATGATCATATTTTCAATCTTTTCGACCTTAGAATGTCAATTTTTAAGTTGATTCATGATCAGGGATGTCAATAGGTCATATTGGGTGAGTTTTACAATTTTTGGACTTCGTTTGGGTCATGTTTGGATGGCCAAAATAGCAAGCCAATGTGATCTTGATGTGTTGAGTTGGCTATTGCATTGCACCCATCGACGCTATGCATCGGTGATCGCATTAACCCCATTGATGTGGCGTGGCACCAATTGCATCATTGGGCCTGTTTTGTGTGTTAAATTCTGGGTTTTGAAGGGAATTTAGGTCCTTTTCCCCTCACCCAATTCATCTAAAATATGAGATTAAACTCCTAAAGGGGCAAATTATATTCATTATTCCCAAAATCCTCTCAAGAAATAAACCCTAGTTCATCAAGTTCAAATTCAAGTTCCAAGAAATCCTCCACAATCTTCACAAAATATTAATAATCAAGGTACGTTAGGTGTTCATCCTTGGGTCTCCGTCCACCCTTGGAGTTCATGAAACCTTTTCAAAACTTGAATTATGATTTCTATGTTATGAACTGAATTATGGCCATGTTTGAGTTGTTGTATGGATTTCAGGTTGAGATCTTGTATGGATTCCATGAAATTATGTTAACATATGTGATGAATTATGAATCTTTCATGTCAAAACCCTATAATTTGAAAGTTTAAGTTATAGTCATGATTCTTATGTGTTGTTCATTATCATGTTCATTAATTATACTCCTCAAGTGTTTGATAGAATGTCCATGTGAATTGAATAGTGAAATCATGACATATTAGCATGTTATCCCAATCATGTACAAGTCCATGACCTCCAAGTGTTTGACAAAATGACTCAATGAATGAAATGTGAACAATTAACTATTGATATGCTTTCAAAATTTGCTATATTTTATCCATTATGCTATCAAGTCCGGGGGGTATTTATTACCCGAAATCTAGTTACTTACTTAGTTGCAGTAGTTATAGAATCTTTCTATTAAAGGTAAAGAACCACAGTATTCATTCAGTTAACAGAACTTAGTGAACTCAGTCCAGTTCAGTCAGTCAACACGATCAGTGTCAGTTCAATCAAACTTAGTATAGTCTAATGATTAGTTTAGTATCGATTCAGTTGAGAGTAGGATTCAGCACCGAGTGAACCCAGGGGTGGGGGCATTCCTACAAACAGAGGGTTTAACCCTTAGTAGCAGTCGCTACGTTATATAACTACATAGCCAGCTAAAGGTAAGTCATCCTCATTCCAGACTAGGGTTGACGCAATCATATATATATTTCATGAGTCTTCCTGCCAGATTAGGGTTGACCTAGCATTGATAGTATCCCGTGGCAAGGTGCTAACACCGTTCAAACTTAGGTCACAGGTTGGACCCCAACTCATTTTATAATCGAGGTATGTCAGTTAGATGAACACTCTCACAATTGCAGTTTTAGTCTCAGTATTCAGTAAAGAACTCAGATAGTTCTACAAAACCAGCGCTATTAGTTATCAATTACATAGCCATCAGAATTCACTACTTTAGTATCAGTCTAAACTTTTAGTTACCAGTATTCAGTTATCAGAACTCAGTACTTTAATTTCTATCTTAATCAGACAGACGTTATATGCGCAGTATTTCATATTTAGCATGTTCAGTAGTTACAGTTTTGCATGTAATCTCATCTAATTACTTCATGATGTACATTTAGTCAGTTATCATCTCATGCATATGAACCCATGTATATCAGCCTACCTCACATAGCATACCAGTATATTCCACGTACTGATGCATACTCTTTCTTTGCGATATGATGTCTCATATTATGGGTTCGGAAGCTCAGGTTCCTGACCGTACTTAGCAGCTCAAGCTATCAGTAGTAGTTATAGTAGTGATTCCTCATCCATCGAGAATGTATTTCAGTCAGTTCAATAGCTATTTCAGTCAGAGTTAGTTGGGGGTTTGTCCCATCAACTTCATATTCAGACAGTTAGAGGCTTTCAGACTAGCACAGTCAGATATTTAGTTTTTCAAATGTTATTATCAGTACACTCAGTATTTATTTTAACATTTTGAGAACCTTATGGAATTTCAATTTTACTTCTACATATGTTTTCAGTTTTATTATTCAGTACTTACAGCAGGCACCAGTCATGGGTTAACTTGTGGTCCATCGGGATCATAAGCACCGTGTGATGTCCAGGGTGTAGATTTGGGGCATTACATATTTACTTCCGCTCCTTTTAAAAACTCTCAAAGTAGCTCAATGTCTTCGTGTTTTATTTTAAGTATATGGCATACTTTTGTAGCTCCGACATGAGTCTAAGAAAGTTACTTCCCCCATTTCTTTTTAGTTGGCCATTATTGACTTGACACACACTTTAAGAAAAATATTAATTAGGGGTTTATTTTACTAAACTTGCCTTCTGAGTTATGCTTTTAAAATATAAAGTTGAGATTTATTTATTTTATGTAATCATTTAATGACATTAATAGTGGAAGAACATGATAAAATTCTCATTATATCATAAATTGGACAACTAAATTAAGACAACTACTTTATTAAGAGGGTCAACTAAAATAAAACAGAGAGAGTATCTGCCAAAATGTTAAAATATTCAATAGAGTTTTCGATAGAAGACACCACCAAACTAGATCCCCCCAGAAGGGTTTTACTAAATTATTTGACCATTACAAACTTGCCTCCCCCATTGGCATATCATTCCTATTTACATCCATAATGAAGAACATTAAATGTTCCTGAGGGTTAATAGTCCCATCACATTTGGCAATGTCTAGCATATTGAACCTCTTGGGGATGGGCATGGTTACCACAGTAGCCTTGTAAAGAACCATGGCATAGCTCCTCAAGTATAGACCTTTGGCAATGGAAAGAACTCCTAAAATGCTATTTATGTGAGTATGTATCTTTGTGTTCAACATCTTCATCTCCTTCCTCAATATTTCCATCACAAACTCAAGCATAAGGTATAAGGTTCGACTTACCCTTTAAATTTATGACCTTACATCCTTTATACCAGCCTTTAAACTTCTTAGTCATCCTCCTTGTTTTCTTTGGAGGAAATCAGAGTTTCTTAGGTTGGACCATGCTGAAACTCATTCATTTTCCTAACCTGGATTTGCACCTTTTCCATGAGCTTCCTATTTTCTTCAACAAAGATTTTGAGTATTTGATGGAGGCTTTCTAAGTCATTCACTCCTTCTTGTATCTCTTCCTTTTTGTTGAGAAGGTTGTGTACCTATTTTTGACTATTCATTTTTATGAGACACCCATTTATATGTGGTATTTCATTATCATCATGGGTCATTTGACCATTAGAGTTAGTCAATTCTAGGATTGAGTTCTTGTTATATATTGTGTTGTAATCACCCCTTCCTTCTACTATCTATACTGGTCATTTTCTTAGCGTAGATCTGTAATAACACAAAACAACAAGCTAACAAAGGATAAGAAAGATAAAACTACACAATTACTCTGGCACATGGTAAGCACCAAACTTTTTACTGTGGATTTGGTACAATTGAATTCATAAGTGAGTTAAGAGCATTTGTTAAAATTCAATCTTGCTTGAAGTTTGATTTGCTAGTGATTAGAAAAATTACCTATGAAGGAAAACTGATACTAACATAGAGACAATAATGAGTATGCAGAAAAATGAGGAGGGGGGAGCTGAGGTCATCCATTATTTCTCTTGAGGGATAGGATCATTCGTCAAGCAACACCTAAGTAAACTAGAAAACTATTGAATAATGCAAGACAATAAATACAAAGAAAGAGGAAAAGGGGAGACGATCCCTTTACAAGTATGTAAGTATGGCTATTTACATTGTACAAAGCTATGCCTTAGCCAATAATATTCTAACAACAAAGATGTAAAGGATTTTTTTCTTTCTAAATATGTCACCTATTTTGATTTATTAGTGGCTTGTCTAGTATTCTCCTTGCTTTGTTCTACAAGTTCTAGTTCTTATTTCTAAGGGATCAGATATTCTTATCCCCTTTTTGTCCTTTGATGCCATGTTACTATTGGTGGTGGATGGGAGTTTCCTTATCCATTTGATAGGACATTCTTTCAATGGTGCCTCTGAGTGTGCCCTTTCATAGTCGTGGTATCTGTTGTGGTAGTCATGCGCTTGAGTTATTCTCCTGAAATCTTCCACATGTCGTTACACTAATTTCATCCCATCAATATCAAAATTGTATAACTTTTTCAACACACTGGTGAATGTGTGCACCTTCAAATCCCATGTCTATGTATCAAATCAAATGCCCGACAGACTCCTACATAAAAACTTGTTTTCTATTTTATTTCATTCTTTTCTGTGTTTCTTTTTGTTGCTCGTTCTTTTCTCATACTTTTTTTCCTATTTCATTTGTATTTGGACTCCTCTTTTTATTTTTTCTTTCTTTTGGGTTTATTCTTGGGGTTTCAAAGATATTTAAAAAATTAAAATTGTAAGCTAGATTTGAATCTTTTTTATTTTGTAGTTAATTCAATTGTTTCTATTTTATGCTTCTTTTTTCATTCATTTATTAGTTTATATTTGGATAGTTGTTTATATATATATATATATATATATATATATATATAGAGAGAGAGAGAGAGAGAGAGAGAGAGAGAAAGAGAGAGAGAGAGAGAGAGAGAGTTAAGCTGTTTGTAATTATAAATAACGATGCTATTATTTTTATTTTTTCCTTTTATTCAAAGATTGTCATGAATGTATTTACGTTATAGTAAATGTCTACCAATAATATAGATAATATCCATCAAGATCTAGTTGATATCTATTAGGATATAAAGTATCTACCTTTTAGAGAGAAACTAGGAGTATTTTCTCTTATAAATAGAGGAGTTTTTGTTCATTGTATTCTGAATCTCTCACTCCAAGAGAATAACTCAAGAGAAATAATGATCAGTCTCTTATCTCTCTCTAATCTTGTTCTTCTCTAGTTTATTTTTCATAACACATTATCAGCACGAAGTCTCTAACCAATTCAGATCTCCACTTTAATTGGTCCGATGTTCACATGCATGAAGAGAGAAACTCGCATAGATAACATATTGGTTTACAATAAAGATCCGAATTGGAAGATTGACATCATACTAGACTAGTCAGATTCTTTCTTTTACTTTCCCCTTCTTGGCTATTAACATGACAAGCTTTCTCAAATTAGTCTAATACTTACAGTTTAAGGAATCTAGTTTAAATTTGCTTTTAAAATTATGTCTTGACAAAAAGATATTAAATCTCTTTCGTGGATCATAAAAATATTTATGTTATTTAATTATTCTAACAATATTTGTTTTGTTGTATGGTAAAGGATTTCTTCACTGGAAAAGGATTTCAATGATTTGAATCCGCAATGATTTTCATTAAAAGGCCCTATTGAACTCTGATAGAAGTTCTCGAGGTAAATCTCAAAGAAATACATGGCCTGATTATGTACTTTGCCATATTATGTCATAGTTGTGAGTAAGATGATGGATTTTAGTCCTATCAAATAAAAAAATTAAGACATTATATTAAGTCCTAATGCACCATGATGATAAGATGTTGAGTTCAAGTCCCATCGATTTATGCCAAAGACGTCTTTATATGGATAAGATATTGAGTTTGAATCTCAATGCACCATATTGATGATGTGATGGCTAAGGCAAAATAATGTGTATTTGGTTAAAATTCATGAAATCTGTGTCATTAAATATGCTTCATTCCATGAGGTAAATGTGGCAGTAATATATGATAGGTCTGAAAGATGACAATTTGCTCCATTTTTGAAGTGAATGTGGTAGCAATATATGGTATACTTTGAAAGATATGTATACCTCGATGTGCTCATGAAGTCGAAATATCATGAAAGAAGTTATAAGCTATTAGAATTTAATAGGCTTAAGGCACGATTATATTCTATTCTTGGGGAATGTGAAACTTATTAATAAAAATTGCACTTGATTGTGATGGTATCACAACTCACCTCTGAAAGAGGCTGATAATTTAGAAGATTTATTTTAAAATCTACTTCTAAAGTAGTAGATCTGAAATTTATTCATGTAATAGTAAATCTAAAATTTACTAAATCAAAAGGTACATGTCATGGTAAACTTGGAGTTTGCTAGAATAAAAGTTCATAAATTAACATGAACAACTACAACATCCTAAAGATGTGCATACTGAGTATTGAACATATATTGAAGAATTATAAAAATTTTCATTACTTTTAATGTTTTTTGTTTTCATGATAAGTTTGTTGGACCAATTAATTTTGGGATTGGATTACTTAAAATCTGAAAAGTATAAAAGGTGAATAAGGGTCCGTTCACCTATCATGTGATATATTTTGAAAAGATGCATCAATAAGATGATCACATGCACATTTATTATCAACATATAGTTTGATATTCTTAAAGTTTCTTGCTTAATATGAATTGAGTTAAGAATATAATTTTCAGATTATGTAATCAGGATAATTCATCTTGATGATAATGGTATGGCATTGAATGCCCTCGATAAATAGATGAACCATTTCTAATGAGAACAAAGATTTATGTGTTGGTTTAAATATGATATATTATATACAAAATTACTTGTATGCGTCAAATAAAAAAATTATGATCAATTTCTCCCTCTCAATTGGTTCAAGGTTAGGAACCAAATATTCCATCTAAAAGTTTTTGATATGTTGCATACAATTAATAAAATACCATGATGCACAAAGATGGATTCCTCAAAGAAAATGGGGGATGTATATCAGTTTTCCTAATATAAGGGGTAAATTATAAGCAGCTATGAAATATGTTAGAAATTATCATTAGATCCTCATTCAAAAGATAATTCAAGTCAAATGTCGAAAGCATCTCATACTTAAGTTGCAAGTGCTCCTATTTTGTGTTCCTAAAGGACAAAGTCTATGCATGTGTGATGCATTGTAGATCAATCAGCTGCAAATGAATAGTCCTTGAAAAGGATAAGAAGCAAATAATCATAATAAGAAGGCAATGTGCTCTTAAAGAGCCAATAACATAAGACTTCATGAAACCTTGTCAGAGGTTCCGTTACCAGAAAATAATGAAGTGATGAGATCTTAAAATATTATGTCACATTATGAAATGATACGAAATGGTATATCATCAATATTTTTGATATAATATTGGCACAATATTATGAAAGGTTACGAGGATCCGAATCATACATTTATTTAAGCATGGTGACGTAGAAATATTTATCAAGTAACGTGAAAGGATGCATTTTAGTAAGTAAAAAACTTATTTAATTTGTAGTCTAGACACTTGAAGATGTCATACGAAAATGTTGAATATTTTCACTTGACAAAATTTATATGAAAACTTTTTTATGGAATCAAAATGTCTGAAGCATGTAAAAGTTTCTGGAAAACTTATTTATAATCCTTATATTGTATAAGCTTATAGCTTGAAAATTATTGAAACTCTTGGAGAGTTTTCAAAAGCAATAGATTATTTGCTAAAATGAGAAATATACCAATTTGAATTAGTTATGAAGTATCATATTTTAGTGAAATTGGTGCATTCATGTATCTTGCAAATACTACAAGGCCTGATATAGCCTTTTTTAGTAAATTTGTTAGCAATGTACAGTTCTGCTCCTACTAAGAGACATCAAAATGAAATCAAATGCATGATCTTATGTTATTTTAAAGATTGTAGTCCTAATCTTGTTGCTTATGCTGATGCTGGGTATTTATATAACCCGCATAAAGCTCGGTGTCAAACAAGCTATGTGTTCACATGTGGGGATACTGCTATATCTTGAAAATATATAAAGCAGTCTATCTAGCCACTTCATCGAACTATGTTGAGATAATAGCTATTCATGAAGCAAACCAAGTATGTGTGTGGTTGAGGTCAATGATATATCTCATTCAAAAAAAATATTATTTTAAATGTGATAAAGTACCCATAATTTTATATGAAGATAATGCAGCATAGATAACACAATTTAAGGAAGGATGCATAAAAGGAGATAGAATGAAGCACGTTTTGCCAAAGCTTTTCTATACACATAAGCTACAAAAGGAATGGTGATTTTAATGTGCAACAGATTCTTTCAAGTGGCAATGTGGCTGATTTATTCACCAAGTCTCTTTCAACTGCAACTTTCAAGAAGATTGCACAAGATTGGGATGCAAAGTTCATTGATGTTCTCGTCGAGGGAGAAAATATGTGTTGTACTATTTTTCCCTATCAAGGTTTTGTCCCAATGGATTTTCTTTGTAACGTTTTTAATGAGGCAGCCAAAATGCGTATTATTAGAGATGTGCATTTTTTTTCCTTCACTAGATTTTTTTCCACTGAGTTTTTTCTACTAAGATTTTAACGAGGTAGATTATCTATCTGTTAGACATTCAAGTGGAAGTGTTATAGATGTATTGACATTATAGTGAATGTCTATCAAGAATATAAATAAGATATATCAAGATCTAGTTGATATCTATTAGAATATGAAGTATCTATCTTTTAGAGAAAAACTGGGAGTATTTTTCCTTATAAATAGAAGGGTTTTTTGTTCATTGTATTCTGAATCTCTCACTCCAAGAGAATCTCTCAAGAGAAATAATAATCACTCTCTTTTATTTCTCTATTTTTGCTCTTCTCTATTTTAAATTTCATAACAATGATGATATTCTTAATAATTTTTAAGCAGCTAAATTGTTCACGGACAATTTTAAAGATAGTAGTGTTTATACTAAGACATCATAAACATGAATTACGTTATTTGAGCATAGGAAACAATAACTTTACCTATATTTCAACTTTATACATCATTATCGAACCACAATGCCGCATGAAGTTCAAGGTAAAAGTATAATACACAATTTGACATTTTCATTAACAATTCATGGTAATTAGTTGATTGAAACTAGAAGATTGTCTCAATCTGGTGAAATATTTCAACCATCAGAAGAAACATTATATTATATAACAGGTTTAGTTGATTTCCTCCAATGGATCATATCTATGACTATCTGATATTTAGGGGAAAAAACATATTTAAATGTCTGTATCATACAGTAAAGAAGAAGTCAAAAGTTTCAATAACAAAAAAAGATGGCGGATCGAAAGTAGTTGATAAGTATCAAGTTACAAATTATTTTTATAAATGAATAATTGTATATTTTTTAGTACAAGAGTTGAAATCGATATACATATCACTAATGCAAATGTTATACTCCCTCGGTTCCATTTTATCCTTTTCACTTGACTGAATATTCATGGAAACATAGACTCTTGAAACTTATGTGGTAAAACAATCTCACTACTAGAAAATTGTAAATTACATGGGATTTTACCTGGGGAATAATATCACAGGAAATACATGTAGATTTACCTACGAAAATATTAAATTTCTCAACATTAAAATATATTACCTGCGAACTATATATTTGCAACAAATACCGCAGGTAAATTTGGCGCCATATTGCGCAAATTTCTTACTTGCGACACTACCTGGGAAAATATATCGACGGATATTTTATCTCTAGGTAAATCCGCAGGTATATAGAGAAATATATATATTTTTTAAATCCATAGAAAAATCCTCAGGTAATTTATCTTATGTATTTACTTAGAGATATTTTGGTGAAAATTTAAGTAATGAATTTTATTACTTACGAAATTATTTGGGGATTTTATGGTGAGAATTTGTTGGAGATTTATTCTTGGGGATTTACCTATGAAATTATTACTTGAGACATTACCTGGGAAAATATATAAGTGGGTATTTTATGTCTAGGTAAATTCGCAGGTTTATTAACAAATATATATTTTTAAAATTTGTAGAAAAATCCCCAGGTAATTTATCCTACGGATTTACTTAGATATATTTTGGTGGAAATTTATGTAATGGATTTTATTACCTAGAAAATTTGGGGATTTTGTGCTGCGAATTTTGTTGGGGATTTATTCTTGAAGATTTACCTCAAAAATTATTACTTGAGACATTAGCTGAAAAAATATATCGGCGGGTATTTTATCTCTAGGTAAATCCGCAGGTATATGGACAAATATATATATTTTTTAAATCCATAAAAAAATCCTCAGGTAATTTATCCTATAATTTACTTAGAGATATTTTGGTGGAAATTAATGTAATGGATTTTATTACCTTGAAAATTACGTGGGATTTACCTGCGAAATTATTACTTGCGACATTAGCTGGGGAAATATATCGGCGGCTATATTATCTCTAGGTAAATCCGCAGGTATATTAACAAATATGTATATTTTTTAAATCCATAGAAAAATTTCCAGATAATTTATCCTACGGATTTACTTAGAGATTTTTTGTGGAAATTTATGTAATGGATTTTATTACTAGAGAAATTATTTGGGGATTTTGTGATGGGGATTTATTCTTGGGGATTTACCTGTGAAATTATTGCTTGCGACTTTACTTGGTTTAATGTATCGGCGAGTATTTTATCTCTAGGTAAATTTTTAGGTATATGGACATATATATATATATATATATATATATATATATATATATATATATATAATTTCCAGCTAATTTATCCTACGAATTTTATATAGAAATATTTTGGTAGAAATTTATGTAATGAATTTTATTATCTGAGAAATTATTTGGGAATTTTGTTCTGCGAATTTTGCTGAGGATTTATTCTTGGGGATTTACTTGCGAAATTATTAATTGAAAAATTATTGAGGAATTGTGTTGTTACAAATTTAGCTGAAATTATTTCTTGGGGATTTAACTACGAAATTATTACTTGAAAATTATTGGGGGTTGTGTTGCTACAAATTTAGCTGAGTGACTTGAAAAATTTAAATAGGAAAAGGATAAACTTGAAGAATAAAAAATATAAAATAAAAAAAATTAGACATTAAATCGGTGGACACGTATTATCAAGCAAAAGATGCTCATGAAATTAAAATTAGTTTATTGACATAGATGGTATCACAGATGTATTATCAGCAATTTTAAATTTTATATTCAAAATTTATAGGTGTCCATTTTGAATTATTGGCATCGTTAATTTTAAAGTAATATATTATGTGCCGTATTTTTATTTACACAATTTATTTATAACTAATCTGTGAATAATTATATTATTTATTTTACTATTCTTATTATTGTATTAATCCGCAACCTTAGTTAATTTAATTTTTTTCAATTTATTTACTTTCTGGCCTGATTTTCTCAATTTATAATAATTTTAGTCTAATTTTATCCGATTTATTACAATCCTAGTCCAAATTGTGTCCAATTGAACTCAATTTCAAATTTCATTCAATTTTTTAAATCAAATTCTTAATCTTTAGATCTCAACCATTGATCAATATTTATTTATTATTATTATATTTAAATAGCAGTCTAAGTCGATTCAATCATCTTCTCAATTTTATTTAAATTCTAGCTAACCTTATATCTAATTGATGTCAATTTTAATTGATTTTTGAATTCAATTTGATTCATTTAAAACCAAATTTATATCGAGTCTTATTATTTTCCTAGTTATTATTATTATTGTTGTTGTTGTTGTTGTTACGGCTTTCCTACATTTATTAAATAGCTGTCTACTCAATTCTTAAAAATAATAATTTTATTTATTTATTAATATTAATTTTGTATAGTTAATATATTTATTAAATATCAGCCTAATTCAATTCAATTTTCCTAATTTATTTAAATTCTAGCCATTTTATACTCAATTTGTGTCAATTGAGTTTAATTTGACTCAATCGAAATTTCCAATTCAATCTTTTTAACCCAATATCTAATCCCAATTTGACTCATCTCCATAATTCTACTCTTAACCGCTCATCATATTTGATCAACGGTCAATATTAAATCAATTTTCACTAATATTTTTGTTGAAATTGGATAGCTTCAGACTATTTTTCTTGAACCGAGGGTCTATTGAAAACATCTATTTACCTTAGCGGTAAGGTATGCGTATATTGTACCCTCCATAAATCCCAATTGAACAGACTTAATCGGGTTAGTTGTTGTATTCATTTTCTCGAAATCTCATAGAGAAAACAATCAAAAGATGTCACCTTGATTTTTATTAAATTATTATTATTATTATTATTATTATTATTATTATTATTATTATTATTATTATTATTATTATTATTATTATTATTATTATTATTATTATTATTATTATTATGCTCAATTTATTTCAAATTTATTATCTCTAATTTTTATATAACCAGCCACCACTACTGATCAGTAAACCAGGTTTGGGCATCGATTGCTTGTTTCCCTAGTACAAGAGCGTCGATTGCTTGTTGCCCTAGTAAATAAGGTTTGTTTTTTTCTGATACTCTTTTTCTTCCCTGCTTTATATGAGTACAGATAGTAAGGTTGTTTGTTGATATTCCATTCCACAGATAAATTATGTGCTAATGTTGGACACATTGGCAGTCTCTTATTTAATGTTCCCTTTGGTGATAGAAGAAAACGTTACCTTTCTCCATTTTGGGATTTCCAGGATTCCTATTCTTATAATTTCTCTTAGCAATTAAGCTTTCTATACTATATGATATATTATATATATTTATACGTATTCTTCTTTTCTTCGCTTAAATTAGTTTATGTAAATTTTTGTAATCCCTCTTATCTTTGGCTAATATTGTTGATTCTTGTTTATTTGAGATCAATCAATTATTTCCACCTTGTTGTTGCTGGCGTCCAAATACAACCTTAAAGCAATGAAGGAAGTTTCAAAAATTTAATGTAGTGTAGTGACTTGTAATGTGTACTTGCGACTAAAAAATATGATTAAGTGTAGTCACTTGGAATATGAACTAAGTTACTTTAAATTGTGAACTCAATACTTGAAAATAATTAAATATAGTATTTTGAAATGTATACTAGTGACTTGAAATGTGTACCGGTGACTTGAAAATAGTTAATTGTATTCTTGAAATGTGAACTAAGTTACTTTAAATTGTGAACTCGTGACTTAAAAATAATTAAATGTAGTGTCTAAAGACGTATACAAGTGACTTGAAAATGGTTAAGTGTAGTGACTTGAAACGTGTACTAGTGACTTGAAAATAGTTAAGTGTAGTTACTTGAAAATATGATTAAGTATAGTGACTTGAAATGTGTACTAGTGACTTGAAAATGGTTAAGTCTTGTTACTTGAAATGCGAATTAGTTACTTGGAAGTGCTTGTGTACCTCATCGATTGATTTATAAGAGAATGATAATTATAAATCTTTTTAAATATATTTATTTGAAGAAAATAATACTATATTCAGTGTTGATAATAATATACTTATCTTTTTTTTGAATATAGAAAGAAGCTACTGGAAAAGATCCTTCTGTTTCAGAATTTTATTTTCGAACCCATCACAAGAAAAGTGATGAAAGTTGGGTAAATGAGAAAGCTGAAGCTACTTATGTAAGTGTTCATTTACTCTGTTTACTAGTTGAGTTCATTTCAATCTTGAAGTAGTGAAGCCGTGTGGGGCCAATTTCGATTCACTATAACTTGTTGCAATCTTGTACTCTTAAAATCTAGTTTTTGTTGTAATCTTGAAGTCTAGTGAAGCCGTATGTGGCCTATTTCGATTCACTAGCATTGTTGTTGACATCTTGTTGTTCTTGTTGTGGTTTTCTATCTAGTGAAGCCATGTGTGGCCTATTTCGATTCACTAGTACTGATCCATATACTATTTTAAGAACTCCTGAGACACACTAACCATTCCAAAAACCAATGGCCGAGGGAGCACTATAGAAGTTAAAGTTGGGGTTGAAATACCTGTAACCCCCTTAATACCTGCCATAGAAGTATACATATGATAAATTCTAGCCTTGGCAAAACCTTCTCCCAAATTGAGTTGTCGAGCTACTCCGTGGGATAGGGAGTGTTTTCATGGATTGTGTAATTACTCACATGATAAATTCTAGCCACCACACTCGGGTTTAAGCGTTTCCTGGCCAAAGTTAAGCAAAGATAGAAATAGAAATCTTGGATTTCAATTAGATACCTTTTTTCTCTATTCAGGTAGAACTTACGTTGAATTTACAAATTAGAATTCAGTGGTAAAAGTATTAAAATCCATAATTATGTCTCGTCTAGTTGGCCGCTTGCTTAACACGTAGAGTTATCAGTAATGTAAATGCTCTAACATTAGATTCGGGAAATGTAAGACAACAAGTCGTTTAAGCTCATCTGGTGATTAATAATTCTTAGTTGTTGTGTCAATCAAAAATATGTAAAGTACTATGTTTGTAAAAAGCAGTTCACTACTCTCACATTATCAAATATGGATTTACTAGACTTGAGTTTGGCATATGACCATTCATTATCTCCTCAACTAGACATGAATTTGATATCAAATACAAGACTAGCTGTATTGTTGGTGAAATGTCCATCCTCTGAATTGTTCTAGATTGCATTGTCATCTTCTTCATTCTACCCTAACTTAATGGTACCGATGTGAAGAGCTATTTGAGCTATTGTAAAGCTTCTGAATGTTTCAAAAATTGTTCATAAAAATCCTTGACTTAGTATATGGAGTTTCCAGAGTTCATTTGATTAGGAGATATTTATGCTAGTGGCCATTCTCTATCAGGTATACAACTAATTTCTTCCTGGTAAATTTTTTAAGTGACATTTTTTCTCCTTTGTCTCTTGCAGTAAGAAGATGAATTCTTGGTATTTATAAATTATGATAAGCTTTGTATCTAAAGTAGACCCACTCATGATTTATTAAAAAAAAAAGTTGTGAAAATTTAAAGCATTTAACCCATAAACCTAAAATAATGTGTAGTAGTTCACGATAGTTTACTGATAACAAGATGACTTTTAGGACTTCCCATCTATCTACATTTCAACTTATACACGATAGAAATTTAGTTGTGTTAATGTCATTGCAAGCTTAACCTGCTTACGTGCAACAAAAAACACATCATATACTACATTTCTCACCACTATCTTCACTGTACCAACTTTCTTCTGAAAGTGTCTGTTGTTCCTTTTTAGCCAGATTTGGTATATGCACTATGCTAATAATATCTTTCTTACCATTTTTTATGGTCTGACTTAACATATCCTTATGCAGAATGAGTTTGAAAGAAAGAAATAAGAAATATTAGCTACTCAAAGTGCATTAGTTGTGGATGGAGAAACTAATTCAGCTAGTCATCCAGCTTAGTTAAGTGAAATGGATAACTGGGTGCAATCTGTTGGTAGAAAGAAAAAAAAAAGAGTCAAAGGTCTTGGCTCCCTGGGTCGAAGTATAAAGGCAACTAGCAGTTCAACATCAACTTTGCCAATAGAAATTGATGAGATGATTAAGTGTCAGGTTGATGCTTTAAATGCTGATTTGTATGCTCAGTTGCAGGATGAGCGAAAGAAAAATAAAAGGATGAGAAAGGAATTACACTTTTTGAATTATGTTTTTTCTTAGCTGTAATGGTTTACATTAAACTTGTTTTGAATGATGTTTTTGAGAATTATTGAAGGTTTTAAATAGATTTTTGATTAATTGTGAAATATTTCTAGTAATTTACGTGTAAATTATTTTCATGAAAATTCATAGGTAAAATTCTTTTTTAATAAAATTTTATCAAATAATTAATTCAAAATTTTGCTAATTAATCGCAAATAAATCCTCAAATAACGTACCTGCGGATTTATTTCCATAGCTAAATTATCTAGGGATTTACTTGGCAATCTTCGTGGAAAATAATTTGTAATTTTTTTTGTGGAAATCCGCAGGTAAAATCCTTTTTTTATGAAATTTTACCAAATAATTCATGTAAAATTTTGATGGTTAATCGCAAATAAATTTACAAATAACGTACCTGTGGATTTATTTTCACAGCTAAATTACCTAGGAATTTACTTGACAATCTTCGTGGGGAATAATTTGTGATTTTTTTCGTGAAAATCCGCAGGTAAAATTCTTTTTTTATGAAATTTTACCAAATAATTCATGCAAAATTTTGATAGTCAATCGCAAATAAATCCACAAATAACGTACCTGCGGATTTATTTCCGCAGCTAAATTTCCTAGAGATTTACTTGAGAATTTTTGTGGGGAATAATTTGTAATTTTTTTCGTGAAAATCCGCAGGTAAAATCCTTTTTTATGAAATTTTATCAAATAATTTATGCAAAATTTTGATAGTTAATCGCAAATAAATCCGCAAATAACTTACTTGCGAATTTATTTTTGCAGTTAAATTACCTATGGATTTTATAAATCCGCAGATAATAAATACCTACGAAGGTATTTCCTTTGGATTCTAATTGGCAAGAAAATCCGCAGGTAATTAAATTACTTGGAGATTTTACCACATTATCCCTATGAAAATCCCCAGATAATAAGCAGTTTTCTTGTAGTGTCTTTAGATACTTATGTTGTTGTAAATCATTCAATTAAGGGTAAATGAAATTTCCAAATTAAACTATTTCTAATTATAGTAAGCTAACATTATTTTTTGAACGATTAAAAAGAGAGATGACACATAAAATAAGACGAAAAAACTAATTTTCTTTTTGAATAAAATTTTGTGAATCATTAATGTACAATTTTTTATACCGTCGGGTAACATTTACGTGCTATATGAGGTTACCATTCTTTAATTTTTTCTAAAGTTCAAACATTGCGCTCCCTCAGCCCTTCAAACACTCCGATCCGTCTTCTTTCGCCCTACAGATATCTTGATCCACTTTTTATCCTCGACTTCCACTCCCCGTCTGCCTCTGCCTCTTCTTTAAAATCTTTACCCCCCCCCCCCCCCCCACGCCCCCCCCAAACACACCCCAAATCTAATTGTAATCAATATTAAAATGACTTGCAAAAACAATAAGTGGAGAATAATAGGAATTGTTAAAAAGATGTTAGAATGAAAAAATTACGTGCAGTAGAAAAGATGAATTCATAATTATTAGGCGTAGCTAATGTCTAAGTAATTTTCATTTGTAGCAAAGGTTTAAATTAAATAACTGAATGTACATTTTCTTTCTTATTAGTATATTTCAGAGCTCATATATAAATCTCTAATCATAAGGCTCATATACGTTTGTATTTCTATATACAGAGCGAATTTCGAGGCTCATCTACAAATCCTTAAAGATTTGTATTTGTGTACAACGCAAATTTTGAGGCTCATATAAATATCTGAAGCAAATTTATATTTGAATATACAATCTCTAATTTGTGTATTTACCTACTAAACTATAGTTACATCATGTAATTAGATAAAATTTAGCTATACCGACTCATTTATTGCCTAAATATCAACTATATTTGAGACTAGTGAAGGTGTTCGCGCTTCGCGCGATCTTTAAAATATATTTTTAATTTATTTTTTAAAATTTTAATTAGTTCAAGAAATATTAATTTGAAGACAAAAATAATGATATTGTGACTACAAGAATGTACACTTTATATTTTTACATATACATATGCAACCGTTTTATAACAAACATTTTGAAGTAAAAGTAACATATATTTACTAATTATACGAATAAAGAAAAATATATATGATAAATCTTTTGACCCTATCCATCCTTTAACAAAATCGTGTTGTCATTATCATCAATTATAAAGTTTATTTTTCCTTTCATAAATTTTAGATAAAAGTTCTTTATTTTTAAACCATCATGAAATTTTTTATATCTTTCTGTGTCATTATATTTTTCATTATAGTAGTATAACCGAATACAAATAATTATCTTTACCATCTAATTTTTTTCTAGAAACCCGATACGTACAAAACAACTTCTTTAATCAAATAATTCTCGTACTTATCATAAAGAAAAGTGGAATGAAAAATAAACAAACAAACAAAAAATAAGGAAAAGAGAGGGCATTTTTAAAATGAAAAAGAGATGTAGCATGAATTAAAAAGTTTTGACAAATTAGACTAAAAAGGAACGAAAGTAAATTTTCTTCGTTATTTTTTTCTATTTATTTATCTTTTTCTTTTCGTGCTTCCTTCCTCTCCCTCTAGTTTCTCCGTCACTAAGAGAATTTTCATTCTTTTGAGATAACAACTATTAATTGAGTGATCTTTTAAGAATTTAATTCAAAAAATATACCATCTCAAATAATTAAATATACAAATTAATGCAGTTTAAATTCGACGCATCTTTATTTCACCTTCTCTTATACATTTAATCCAAATAAAAAAGAGAAGAATTTTTATTTATTTTTTTTAAAAAAAGAACACAAAAATTATTACAAAGTTATTTCTCCTTACCGTTTTTCCTTCTTTTTCTCCCTCTAGTTCCTCAGTCAAGTCATGCAAAAAAGAAAAAAATTCTCTGTTTTTACAAATTAGCGGAAGAGAAAGGAATACGTGCTATTATTTTATTTTTCCTTTTTCCATCTCACCTTGTTCTACCATCTCATTTAATTTGTTGTTTTTGATAGCGTCCTAATATCAACTTATTGATCTATGTCTTTGAAACCTGAAAAGTAACCAAGTGCATGTTAGAAAATTCTTCTATATATAGTTTCATCTTTGTCTTTTTTTTTGTAGCATCTTAATTTCAACTTATAAATCACCACCTCATCGAACTTGAAAAGTAACCAAATATATGTTAGAGTATGTTTGTGAAGTAATTATTCTATTAAACAAAATTCCGTACAAACATGCAAGTATGAAGATATACTAAAAACAATTAATTGTCTATGCAAACAATCACATAAAATGATAAAAGTATTTGTTTATGTAAACAATCATATAAAATGATAAAAATGTGAGAAAATGAACTATGAAGTATACAGAATAATTTGAAACGTGAAGAGAGTACCCAAATGAAATATTGTAGATGACTAATGAGAATTGAGAAAAATATGAAATTTAAAGGAAAGGAAAAGAGGAATACAATGCAAAAATAAATAAATGAAACGTTTCAGTAATGGAGGTAAGAATAAATACGATTTAAAAGAGTAATTAATATGTAATAAGCATTTTAAAATGAAAAGATTTAATAATGCCAGTGTTTTGGATGCTTCAAATCGCACTAACCGTTCGTTTCAAATTAAATAGCCAGTAAAACTTTTTTGATTAATTTAATGGAGAGAGAGAGAGTATTAAAATTCAAGAAAAAAAATTTTAAAAAATGAGAATAAAAATAAATATATTTCTTGATCAATGAGGCATGCCACATCAACATTTTCTAAACTCTTCTTTTATATATATATATATATATGATTGGCTGCCAAAGATGAATCAGGGTAGAGGCGATAAATAGGTGGATTGATTTGAATTTGAGCAGGCAAAAGTTGGTTAAGTTAATGACTGACCCAAAGTTATTTTGGCCGAAATGAGCCAACAAGTGGACCAAAACATAATTTATCCAATTCTTCATAAATTGTAATGACTCTCCAGGTGATTTTCTACATTTACACATATTTTCACAGTTTAGAGCTTTCCTATGGTTGTCCCAAGTCATATATCACTTACTGGAACTACCAGTTGAGTTATTGGGCAATTTATTTTATTTTTAGATCCAATTTTCTGTTTTAAGGTCTTCAATGATAAGGAGTGGCTATTGGTTAAAACATTAGTGTAATGACCTCGAATGTCAATTTTGATAGTTTCATCAGCTCTAAAACGTCGATTGTAGGCTGGGGGACCTATGGTTTGGGTCTAGAGACTTATAGTCTCATTTCGGGCTATTGATGAAAAATGATAAAAATGGCCCTTGGATGTAGGGCCCACATTTCATTAAAGTGACCCCAACGAAAATGACAATTGCACCATTGAGTCCAGAACGTAGAATTTGATAGGCTAGCATAGTTCATTAGCATTCATGAGATTCTGAATGAATCTCAAGGGGTCGGTGGAGACTTGAAATTTTTCCAAGACTAAGCTGGTGCATCTGCTAAAGTGGTACTTAGGTCGTTTTAGTAAAGGGAGCTTAAGTAGCTAGTTGATTGCTTTAGTATCCATGGCTTGCCTAGCTGAGCCACTTAAGCAAAGGTTGATCCGCTAAATCGGATGCCTCTTAAGCGGCAGCCCGTCTTCTTGAGCCGTAGGCTAGTCTTAGTAGGTACCTCTTCAGCGGTATTTAGCCGTTTTAGCTGTGACCGCATAAGCGGTCAAGTAGTATCTTAAGCGGCACCTGGGAGGCCATTAAATGCCTCTTTTGCCTGATTTTCTCCCATTTTTCTCACAACTATGAAGTGTCAAGATCCTAGAGAATGTGCAAAATTGGGAGAGCAATTATTGGGAGATTGTGGGTAATTGTTAGCTAGGATTAATCATCTCTTCATTGAAATCTTCATAAGGTTCCATCAAATTATTTGTTTAATTTCTCAATTTAGACTCAAATCCCTAGATTATTGTTGGGTTGATTTTAGTGTCATTTGTACTTGGAATTTACCCATTCTTGAGGGTGAATGATTCTTGAGCATAAAAAGATACATTGACGGTTTCAAAAGTGTAATTTCACAAGTGGGATCACATGGGAGTTTGACATGATTTTAGACCTGAAGCATAAAAAATGCAATAAGGGTACCATTGTTCTCATATTGATGAGTAGATTTTTATGAGACATTCTTCGGCGTCTAGGTAGGCTAGGCTTACCTTTATCTTAGATTGAGCTTAATTATAGTATGAATATGATATTATGCTAGTTTTGTGATGAGATTTAGTTCTTGGAGGTACATTTAGTATGGTTTGAATCTTTTAGCCAATTAAGGAACAGTAATTAGGCATAATTGACTTAGCTACTCATTCAATAGGTAGATTTGCTATCTTAGAACTCAATTGTGGCTTCTTTAATATCTAGTGGTGACATCAAATACGTTTGCCTAGTTCGAGGTAGAATTTGCCTTAGATAGGATTTTGGAGTTAGAAGTTGGACCCTCCAACCACCTTAGGCAAGGATTGGTATTAATTTCATATAGACTCAATAGGCCTTGCACATTACTTTAATTATATTCTTTGGCCCGAGGAGGCTTAGATGCATGATACTTTATTCTAGATAGATACTTGAAATGATGATATGAGTTTCGGTTTTAGTCCGACAAATGATTATGAGTTTCATCAAGTCCAGCAAATAATGATATGAGTTTCGGTACAAGTTTGACAAATAATGATATGAGTTTTGGTTCAAGTCCAGCACAGAGAGGTTATTTATAATGGTTATAGAACCGGTTCGCATTCAGTATTATACGATATGAAAGTCCTACTGTTATGATTTTGAGATATGGTTAATTAGTGTAATTCATGTTATTATTTCTTCTTGATTGCACCCTCAAATCTTATGGTTCCCATGTTGGGTTATTTACCTTATTCATACTTTCTAGCATATGAGGGATAGTTATGCAGAGCCAGTTATATTTTTTCTTATTATTATTACTATGATTGTTCACTTTCAGCATTTGAAGCGTTATTCCAGGTTTGCCTTATTTACCTTAACTCAGCTTATTTAGCTTGCATGCTATTATATTTATATTTTGATTTAGCTCAGTCGGCCGATGATGCCAAAACTAAGTACCCATGGCTTTGGTACTCATACTACACTTTCGTACCTTTTTGGTATAGATTCGAGTATTAGCCTCCACCGTTGATGCTGAGATTTATGTTGGTCAGATTTTGGAGATAGGGCAAGCTCTCGAAGCTAGAGTTAACCTTTTTTCCTTCTTTTGTTTTTGCTAGTCTTTCTATTTTGAGACTATTGTATATTGACTTGATAGTACTTGTATTCTTTTGAATTAGAGGCTCTTTTACCGATATTAATAGGTCATGAGATATTTCTTCTCCTTTTCTATGTTATTATCCTATGATTTATGGCCTGTAATTCTGTATTTGCATATTTCCAGTAATTTTCTATAAAATTAAACCATTACTTCTAGTTCTGGGTTATATTTGGATTACTTACTGGTGGGTAAAAAAGTAGGTGCTACCATGTCTCAAAAATCTAGTCGTAAAAAATTTGTATCAAAGCATTAGGCTCACTAGTATTGTTGGTACAAGAGCAAATGTCTAATAGAGTCCCACAGAATGAAACAATGACGTTTATTTCTTATCTTTGAGAGGCTATAGAAAATTCTTAGAAGATTTTCATTTCTTTTACTAATTTTGTGCTAGGAGTCTGAGTTGGTTTCTAGTGATTCCTTTGGTTTTACTCTATCCCAGATGCCTAGGATATGTGCTGCTACTACATAAGATGAGGACCCTGAGTTAGTAACTAGGTATCCTATCAAAGCACGTAGATGACCACAGGGTCAAGAAAAACCAAGAGATGCAGCCCAAGAGAGCCCTCACCAGACCCTGTTCCTGCTCTCGCGCTAGAGATTTATCCACCCCGGCTAGTAGTGGGCCATAGGCCAATCTAGGCTCCACCGGGATTTATTTCTTCATTACTTCTCAGGGATTCATTTGTTCAACTCTTGGGTTTAGTTGGTGGTGCACCATCTAAAGGTGCTTAATCTGTAGACCTGAGTGGTACTAAGGCAGGAGCACAACCTATAGCTACAGATCCCAAGGTTGAGATTCCTCAAACATAAGTGGTTGCTTAGTTGGTAGTTGCCCAGCCTGCAATATCTATTGAGGAGTAGAAAATATTAGTTTGATTCTTATGATAACTTCACCTACTTATTTTAGGGCACTGGGCAAGGATGCTTATGAGTTCTTGGTTGCTTATGAGGATAGGCTCCATAATTTAGGCCTAGTTAAGACTTGTGATATAGACTACACCGCCTTTTAGTTAGATTTGGAAACTCTACATTGGTGGAGAAGTTATCTTGGTTTTGGGCCAGCTGGATCTTTCCCCTTGACATGGACTCAGTTCTCTGAGGTTTTCTTGGAGAAGTATATGCCTCGTATCCTTAAAGATCATTTGAGAGACCAGTACTTGAGATTGGAGCAGGGCTCCATGACTATTTTTTAGTATGAATCTCAATTTCATGAGTTGGCTATTGTAACGCCCCAAATCTGGTACCCGAAATGTCACTCGGTGCTTATGATCCCAAAGGACCACAAGCTAATCCATGACTGATATTTGTACCTGTATACTGCATAATATACTGTATAATGCGGAAACATGAACTAAAAGACCATAAGGTTCAAAACTGTAACATAAAATCTAATAAATCATAATATATGGATAAGGTATGAAATACCCAAAACAACTGAAATAAACTGTCTGAAACGTGATAGTCTGAAAAATCTCTAACTGACTGAACTGTCTGAATAAGGATTTGATGGGACATGTCCCCAACTATCTCCAAATAATAAATTAATTAATGAGATAATAAAGTAATGGTCATGTCCTCAAAGGATGAGGACTCACTGCTAACTCTAACTACTAAGACTGGAATACAATTGAGGATCTGGAGCTCGTGCTTCTGAACCTATGGTGTTCGCAAATACATTAGTACTTTGAATGTACTGGTATACATGTGAGGTAGGCTAAATACAAAGGGTTTACATGTATGAACTATACTAACTGACTGGATAACATGAACGTGAGATTACATGCATGAATACATAGTAACTATATCTGAGATCGCGTTAACATGAATTTACTAATAACTAACATGACTAATGACTGAGTTCTGATAACTAATATACTTATGACATGAGTGATTGTATCTGACAGTCCTGAATCTGATGGAACTAGCTGAGTTTCGTACTGTATCTAAGTTGACTGTATCTGATAGTCCTAATATCTGAAGAACTATCTGAGTCCTTTTACTGATACTGATACTGAAACTGTAGGAAGTAGTTATCTAACCGACATACCCCTAATACGCTATCATGGCTGAGCTGGGGTCCAATCTGTAACCCCAATTGGAAGGGTGTCAATACCACGCCACTGGTAAGGAATATCTGTGAGTAACCCTCATATAACAGGTAACTCTGGTGAGAATGGTGGGAACTCTCATATAACAGGTCAAGCCACCTCATCTACCCTCATATAGAAGGCTATAATGTATCAAACTACACTAGCTACATAGTTCTAAAACACACGGATTGCTTTTAAGAATTACATCCTCATATAACAGGTGAGTTCCCATCCTCGGGTTCGCTCGGTGCTAATTTTTATTCCCATCTGAATAGACACTAAACATGAACTAATGAATTAAACTGGACTGAATTAACTAAGTTTTGTTGACTGGCAAAAATATTACTAAGTTTTTCCTGAGTCATGAGACTGACTAAATTCTACTGAACATGGCTTGGCTGAGAGTATCTTAAAAATATGACATTGGCTCTAGGCATACAGCTAAATTGTTGGGTACAAGTACCCCCAGGACTTGATAGAGGGAAACTGACAAGGCATGACATTCTTGAATACATGACCAACATCAACAATCGATAATACAGTAATTGGAGATATTTCATGGGCATTTGATTATCATATCTTGGTACGTGAATAAGATAGCATATATACATAGCATAATTTCATAAGGCTAAACCATGAGCAATCCAACAACAATTTTAATATATAAGAATAACATGGAATTCATTTTAGAACACTATAGTGCATAATTTCAATCCTCTTAGGCATTTTACCAAACACCTTGCATGCACCCTTAGGGCATAGGCATAATCATCAAATTGACACATTATAAATAACTCAATTTATGAATTTTACTCACTTGCTAATGTGGTTTCATGAAAACACATAAATATTCCAACTTGGGAATCATATAACAAGAGAAACATGGTTACAACCAACCTATACCATAAATATCATGATTTACAATTTAAAATAGGGTTCTTGAGCTTTATGGATGAAAGGGATCCATAAATCAACACTATGCATACCTTAGTTCTTGATTTAGCAAATATTGATGGAAAGACTCTTCAATTTGAGTATAGAATTTGAATCCTTAATTAAAACCCTAGCTTGTTCTTGAGAGAAGCTTGAGAGAAGCATTATATTTTGGGTGAAAAATGGCTGAATCAGTGTTATTGGGTTTAAATAGGGGTGGAAAATTGACCCTTTTAACCCTTGGATGTGTCTTTTAAATTGAAAAAAATTCCTGAACTGGACCCCTGGCGCGACGCGACGCTATCGTACCATGTCACTAGATTTTGACAACTGTAATATTAGGGGATGGCGCGATGCGTAGCCATCGTGTTGCCACTTTATTTGCGACCTAGAAGTTTGGAGCGATGCACCACTATCGTGGACCCCTACTGGAATTTGACAAATGCCATTTTCTCTTGTGGCGCGGCGCGCCACTGACTTATATGGCGCTGTTTTACGATGAGAACTTGAAATAATCATAACTTCTTACCCGGTTATCGGATTTGAGCGAATCTTATATCGATGGAAAGCTTATTGAATTTACCACATGAAAAAAAGTGAAAATCTTAAAAATTCCCCATGGAATAAACATCATTCCATTTAGAAGCTAATTCTTGACATTCTTGGGACAAAATTAGTTAGGAAACTTCAGGGTATTACAGCTATGAATGCTACATCTGTCTTACCAATAAAGTCTGAGTGGGTTTGGTGCTTTGTTTGGAGATTGATACTTTCTCTCTATATGGCTACACAAAGTTTTGTTTTTACTGATATGTCTTTTACAGAGATTTTTTATCATGCTCAAATTATGAAGGAGAATCATCATGAGGCCTAAGGGGCAATGATAAGAGGTCGTATTATAATGGAAGTATCATTAGGAGATAGAGTAACTCATAGTTCATATGCAGTGATTCTTAGGATGGGTACCCTTTGCATCAGCTTTATCAGTATTAGGTTCAGTCTATTAGACCTATTTATACCGTACTTTAGATTATCGATGAGGCCAATCTAGCTACAGTGATCATCCTTGCAACAATAGTGGTCAACCTCTAAAAGGTTCATCTTCTGGCTATTCTAGATGAGGTGGTTATTCTAGTTTAGTTGAATTTTCTGGGTTCAGTACAACGCTAAGGGTGTGTTATGATTGTGGGGCCTTTCGCCATTTCTCTAAAGAGTGTCCTAGGGATGGGGCAGTTGTACTTACAGCTCAAATTATTCCATCAATTATGGTAGTACTACCCCAGCTAGAGGTGGTATGTAAGGTCATTAAAGGGGTCCCTAATATGCTCGTGGAGGTCCTCGGGTAGGTAGGATAGGAGATCGTTCAGGCGCTCAACTAGGTGGCGGGTGAGGTCATTTGTATGTCATACCTGGTAGACCAAGGCATTGTGTTAGGATGTTTTTATTAAAGGTATGATTTTAGTGACATCAGTCGGCTTTTGCTTTATTTGGTCTGGGATCTGCTTATTCTTATGTGTCTACTTATTATGCCTCACAGTTAGAGTTGTCTTGGGATTTTTAATCTATATTGTTATTGGTATCTACTTCTGTGGGTGATCCATTAGTATTTGATCTGGTTTACAGCTCATGTATTATGACCGTTTGAGAGTTTGATACCTAGGCTAATCTTATTGTTTTAGATATGGTGGATTTTCATAGGATTTTATGCATGGACTAGTTATCCCTATACCATGCGATCTTGGATTATTTTGCCAAGATTGTTACCTTAGACATCTCGACATACCCCAGTTGTGTGGAAGGGTCTTTCAGTTGCAAGCGTATTGGGATATTTCTTATGTTTGGGCTAGGAAACTTATATCAAGGGATTGTGAGTCTTATCTTGCTTATATTTGCGATGTTAGTATGGAGAGTCTCTTACTTGACATTGTTCCTATAGTCTATGATTTTCCTGTTGTTTCTTTACTAATCTACCTGCTCTTCCTTTTGAGCATGATATTGAATTTATTATTGATCTTGAGTTGGACACCCAATCTATTTCTATGGCACCTTATCTTATGGCTTCTATCGAGCTTAAGGAGTTGAATTATCAGCTTCTGGATCTTCTAGGTAAGATTTTTATTAGACTGAGTATGTCACCTTGGGGTGCTCCTATTTTGTTCTTGAGGAAGAATAATAGTTCCTTGCATAAGCGTATTGACTATAGGCAGCTTAATAAGGTAACAGTGATGAATAGGTATCCCATGCCTTGAATTGATAAATTATTTGACCAGCTTCAGGGAGCAGTAGTTTTCTCTAAGATTGACTTGAGCTCGGTTACTACCAGTTGAGGATTTGAGTTGACAACTTCCCAAACACAGCTTTAGGACTTATTACGATCGATCATTATGAATTCTTGGTGATGTCTTTTGGGCGAACTAGTATCCAGTAGCTTTCATGTAGTTGATGAACTTTATATTCAGACATTATTTGGATTCCTTCATGATTGTTTTTATTGAAGATATTCTTGTTTATTTGAGTAGTAGGGAGGAGAATATGCATCATTTGAGGATTATGTTCAGATAAGAGATCATAGGATTTTTGCCAAATCCTCAAAGTGAGTTCTGGCTCGAGTCGGTGACATTTCTAAGGCATAGGGTGTCTAAGAATAGGATTATGGGAGACCCAATGGATATTAAGGCTATTTATGATTGGGCTAGGCCTACATCAACGTCTGAGGTTCGTAGCTTCATTGATATGCCCCTTTACTATAGGAAATTCATTGAGTGTTTTGCTACTATTGCAGCACCAATAACTAGATTGACCCAGAAGGAATTCCTTTCTTGTGGTTTGAGGATTTTGAATCAAGCTTCGAAAGTTTAAGTGATTCTCACTTCATATCCTATATTGTTTCTTATTATTGAGAGTGAGGGATTTACCATATATTGTTATTCTTTTGGGGTTGTCTTTGGATGTGTTTGGATACAGCAGGGTTGAGTTATTGCTTATGCATCGAGGTAGTTGAAGGTTCACAAGCGCAACTACCCCACCTATGATTTGGAATTGGCAGTGGTATTTTGGTTCAGCATTTTATGACATGGAGAGAGCTTAAATCTAGAAAGCATAGATAGATGAAGTTGCTTAAGTATTATGATATCTCCATGCTATACCATCTGGGAAAGGCGAATGTGGTAGTACATGCCTTGATTAGAAGGCAGTGAGTATGGGTAGCTTGACTTCTATTTTAATTTCCAAGAGGTCACTGATGTGGGACATCCAGTCCTTACCAACTTGATGGTGCAACTTGATAGTTTGGACCCTGGGAGAATTTTTTTTAGTTTTGAGGCAATGTCTACCTTACTTGAGCAGATTAGGAATAGTCAGTTTAAGGAAATGAGGCTTTGTATCATCCGTGATCAGGAGTTAAGTAGTGAGTCCAGCAGGGATACAATAGACTCAGAGGGTATTTTGAGGTATGATAGCTGCATTTGTGTTCCAAGGGTTGGTGACTTGATTTAGTTGATATTGCATGAGGTTCAAATCTCTAGATATTCTATCCACCCTGGTACAGCTAAGATGTATAGGGATTTGAAGCAATATTATTGATTGAGAGTCATGAGGAGAGATATGGAGAACTTTGTATATCGTAACCTATATTTTCAGCTGGTGAAGGCCGAGCGTCAGAGGCCTGATGGCTTGACTCAAGAGTTTCCTATTCCTAAGTGGAAGTGGGAGCAGATCAACATATATTTTGTTAGTGTTTTACCTTGAATATCCCATGGTTTAGACAACATTTGGGTTATTGTAGAACAATTGACCAAATCAGCATATTTTATTCCAATTCAGATTTCGTTCAATGCCAAGAGGTTAACCCATATCTATGTTTGAGAGATAGTTCACCTACATGGAGTGCATATATCTATCATTTTTGACTGAGGGTTGGCATTCACTTCTAGATTATGGAGAGATTTTCAAGAGGAGTTGGGTAATCAGGTAAATTTAGTACAAATTTTCACCAGCAGATCGATGGGGAGTTGGAGTGGACTATTTAGGTTTTGAGGATATGCTTTGAGCCATTGTTATATATTTTGGAGGTCAGTGATTGCAAAACTTAGCTTTGGCGTAGTTCACATATAATAATAGCTACCATTCGAATATATAAATGACACTATTTGAGGCATTATATGGTAGACATTATTGATCTTCGATTGTATGGTTCAAGACCTCTGATATTAGAACTCATAGCACCGACTTACTTTTGGAGTCATTGATAGAGTCAAGGTAATTAAGGATAGTGTAAGGGAAGCTCAGAGTAGAAAGAATGCTTATGTAGATTACAGACTTCATGCCTTAAGATTTGGAGTTGGAGACTGCGTATTCCTCTGAGTATCGCCCATGAAGGGTGTGATGAGGTTCGGAAAGAAAGGCAAGCTCTGCCCTAGATATATTGGACCTTTTCAAATCCTTCACACGGTTTGAGATGTGGATTAAGTGTGTGCCTTGACCTTATATTTAGCCATTGTTCATCCAGGTTTTCACGTTTCTATATTGGGGCATTGCATTCTGAATGAGTTACATGCGCTTTGATGGGACTTAGTTCAGATGGATCAGAGGTTGAACTTTATGAAGGAGCTGGTGCTCATATTAGCAAGGGATTTTAGGTGGTTGTGTTCGATAGTGATTCTAGTAGTTAAGGTTAGTGGAGATGCCACCCAGTGAGGAGGCTTCTTGGGAGATTGAGAGCAATATGCAAACCCAATATCCTCACTTGATCGAGCCTTCAAGTACATCCTAACCCTTTGCTTTTGCAAATGAAAGTTCTTTTAGTAGTTGATATTATAATGACCTTCCAGGTCATTTTCTAAATTTCCACACATTTTCATTAGTTAAAGATTTCCTATAGCTACCCAAGTCATTTATGACTTGTTGGAGCTGACAATTCAGTTATAGGGCAGTTTGTTTGATTTTTAGAGCCAATTTTTTATTTTGAAGTCTTTGCTGGTAAGGAGTGGCTATCATGTGAAAACTTTTGTGTAACGACCTCAGATGTCAATATTGATAGCTCCATCAGCTCTAGAACATCGATTTTAGGATTAGGAGACTTTGGTTTGGGTCATGAGACTTTCAAACTCATTCCGGGCTATTGGCCGAAAATTGATAAAAATAACCCTTAGGTGTGGGGCCCATATTTTGTTAAAATGATTTCGAATGAAAATTTCAATTGCGTCATTGATTTTAGAGTATCGAATTTGATAGGGTAGCATAACTCCTTTGCATTCACGGGAACTCGAATGAATTCGAGGGATCGGTGGATACTTAGAATTTTTTGAAGTCTTAGTTGGTGCATTTGCTAAAGCATTTGATCGCTTTAGCGGAGTCTGCTTAAGAGGCCAGCTGGTCACTTTAGCATCCATGTCTTTCACATCCAAACCATTTAAGTGGAGGTTGGTCAGCTAAAGCATATGTCATCCCGTTTGTTTTAACAGTAAGCCAACACAGTGGGTACTACTTAAACGGTACTTAGCTGCTTAAGTGGTTAATTGACCGCTTAAGAGGCACATGGGAGGCCATTAAATACCTATTTTTTCCAATTTTTTCTATTTTTCTCACAATTCTTAAGAGTTAAAACCCTAGAGAGTGTGCGAATTGGGAGAGTAATTATTGGGAGATTAAGGGTAATTGTTAGCTCCGATTAATCATCTCTTCATTGAAATCATTGTAAGTTTCCATCAAATTATTGGTTTAATTTCATAATTTAGACCCAAATCCCTAGATTATTGTTGGGTTGATTTTAGTATCATTTTTGCTAGAAATTTACCCATTCTTGAGGTTTAATGATTCTTGATCATAGAGGGACACATTGACGGTTTCGAAAGTGTGATTTTGCAAGCGGGCTACATATGAAAGTTTGACGTAATTTTGGACCTAAATCATAAAAAATAATATGGGTTTCATTTTTCTCTTATTGATGAGTAGATTACCATTTTTATAGGGTGTCATCATACAGGAGCTTTCTGGAAGAGAAAATCATTGATTTAGCAAACTTCATCGGGCTTTCTTAGGCGTCCAGGTAGTCTACGTGTATCTTTTTCACAGAATGAGCATAATTATAGTATGAATATGATATTATTCTAGTTTTGTGACGTAATTTTTTTCTTGGAGGTAAATTTAGTATGATTTTAATCTTTTAGACTATTAAGAAACCGCAATTAGGCATAAGACTTAGCTACTCGTTCTATAGATAGATTTGCTATCTTAGAACTCAATTATGGCTTCCTTTATATCTAGAAGTGAAATTGGATACCTTATCATAGTTCGGAGTGGAATTTTCCTTAGAGTGGATTTTGAGGTTAAAAGTGTGCCCCTCTAACCCAGCTTAGGCTAGTATTGCTATTAATTTCTTGTGGACTTAACAAGCCTTGCACATTCCTTTAATTATATCCTTTGGCCTAGGGAGGTTTAGATGTATGATACTTTATTCTATATTGATACTTGGAATGATGATATGATTTATGATTAAAGTCCAGCAAATGATGATATGAGTTCCAGCTCAAGTCCAACAATGATGATATAAGTTTCGGTTCAAGTCCGACACTGAGAGGTTATTTATACCGGTTAGGGAATCAATTTGAGTCTAGTGTTTTATGGTAAGGAAGGACCCATGGTTATTATTTTGAGATACGATTAATTAGTGTAATTCATGTTATTATTTCTCCTTGATTGTACCCTTCAGGCTTATGAAGGGTTGTGTTGGGTTATTTACCTTATTCACACCTTATGATTTATGGGAACCAGTTGTGTATAGATAGTTATATTTTTCCTTAGTATTATTAGGATTGTTTAATTTCAGCATTTGGAGCGTTATTTCAAGTTTGCCCTATTTTCCATGACTCAGATTATTCAACTCACATGCTATTATATTTATATTTTGATTTAGCTCAGTTGGTCGATGATGCCTACTGAGTACCTGTGACTTTTGTAACCATACTACACTTTTTTATCTTTTTTGTGCAGATTTAAGTACTAGTTGTCATTATTTACGTTGAGATTTGTGTTGGTCAAAGTTCGGAGACAGGGTGAGCTCTCAAAACCAGAGTTGACTTTTCTCCTTCTTTTGTTTTTGCTAATCTTTTTATTTTTGAGACTATAGTATATTGACTTGATAGTACTTGTATTCTCTTGGATTAAAAGCTCATGTATCGGCATTACTAGGTCATCGGATGTTATTTCTCGTTATTTCTCTTCTGTTATGTTATTAGTTGATGATTTATGGCTTGTAATTCTTTACATGCACATTTTTAACAATTATGCCACTTTTCACAAAATTAGCCCATCTAGTTTAGGGCTATGGTCTGACTTACTTATTGGTGGAAAAAAAGTTGTTGCCATTATAACTCGAAATCTAGTCGTGACATATTAATTGTTTTATTTGTTCTTATATAATCTTAGTGTACCCAATACAGTTGATAGAAAAATTATCATTTTTCTTTATTTTTGTCACAACCCGATTTCTCAAGTCATGATGAGGCCTACTTATTCCACCGGTAGGCAAACCCAGTCATAGCCCAAAACGATAGGTAATGGACTAACAGGAAGAAACTAGAGAAGATTAGATAGAAATGATAACAGTAGTATTATAAGATGAAACAGAGAAAGGACATATAAAATATATCAAAATGGGAAAAAGAAGAGGACTAAAATATACAAATGAATCCCTCTCGAGACCTGGTAAGGTCGGTAATAGAATCATTACTAAAAATTCCCAGAGTACTAGACAATATCCAAAATATACACAATATGTAAAAAGAAGTCTCGAGTACAAAAGACTATTAGATAGAGGAGGATCAGCCCCGGACGACAACAAGCTCACCATGCTATAGATCAACGCTAGGGTGGAGATATCACGTCAATGTCGGCTAATAGTACTTGAATCTGCATCAGACAAAAGATATACAAATGTAGTATGAGTACCAAGAAATCGATACTCAGTATGCATCATCAGTTGACTGAGCTCAATATAGAAAAAGTATAATTAAAATGCGAGGGTGTAGTCTTAGTCAACAATATATGGGGATAGAAAGGGAAATAACTACCAAGATATGAAAATGCAATAAAAGAATAAGTAAAAGTGATACAGAAAGACAAATAACAAAGTAATAAGAAGGCAAATCAAGCACAATCTAACTGGATTCACATAATCCCTTCAGCCACACTAAAGAAGATAATTAACCCAATTGCGCCCCCATAAGCAACTGGGACACACGATGAGTAAATAAAGAAAAAATGTAAATAATCCATAAATGAACCAATCCCAAGACATCATAGTAATCCTCCAGTTGTGTAACGTGTTTGAACTGACACCAATGGGTAATAATGAGAGGCCAGACTTCAGGCTCGAACCGATAGTGTTGGATAATAACAAAAGGCCATATGCCAGATTTGAACCAAAAATAGTGGATAATAATAAGAGCCCACATATATGATATGTAATATGACTCATAATTATATGTTGGACTCGACTGAAACTCAGAGGAACCACAACTCCTAGAACAACAATTATCACTATCCGAACTCCCAGATCATATCTTAACCAGATGTCGGGCTAGAATCAAAACTCACGGTAACCATACCCAACTGTAAAACTAAAATCCAAATCATACTATAACTGATGCCAAAGTAGTGCCAATATTCACAATATATGACATAAATAAAGTATATGCGGGCCCTGAACCGTAACTAAAATACATTTAAATAAACATTCGCATATATTAGTTAGAAAGGATGAAACCAAGATTTTGCATCTTAATTCCACGTCCTCAGGTCATAGATACTATATCATAATAAAAGATAACAAGATCAAAATTTACTAGAACCGGGTCTTAATCGAATAAATAAGCATAAAATATTTCAAATGATACTCGATCTACAACTACCTACCCAAAACTAGCATAATAGTATACTAATATCATTCATAAGCTTAATCTAAAGATAGGGTAAGTCTATCCTGCCTAGACACCAAAGCTAAAAAGTCTTTTCGAGAAGCCTCTGAATAGTGCCACACTAGAACTAAAGCTTGAAAAACTTGAGATATTTATTTTCCCAGAGCAAAAGCACAAGAACTCAAAATATAAAGGTTTACAACTTCCACGTTTGATAGCTATATACATATCAAATTATGGGTAATTTTAAAAACAGTAGTCATTTATGTTAAACGAGATTAACTAGTTAGTTGCTATACAACGAGAACAAATGTTAGTAAATAATTAAAATGCTGCCACCTTGAATCTTAATACATAATGTACTCTCCCTCCACTTCCACATGGAAGTGGAGGAGTCGCCCTATCATTTTTAAATACCCTATTATATATATTGGGTATTGTATATGTTCACGATAAAATAAATATAATATTTTAAATATATCATAATTAATAAAAAATTATGTTTAATAAAATCTCTATTATATAATAATAATATTTTAACATATCTAGATTCACTATCTCCGTTCAAATATTAATAAATTATAAAATTGTTATAAATTAATATAAATATACTATAACTAAAAGTTTTTCTTAAACATCTAAAATATTTTAGAAAGATAATAAAATATATCTCTACCAACGTCTAATTTAATTTAACTATTCCTCAATGGTATAATATAATTCTCAAGCGAACTACTTGAAAATTGAACTGTCAGTCCCAACAAGTCGTAAATAACTTGAGGCAGTTATAAGAAAGCTATAAATGCTGAAAATGCACAAAAATAAGAGAAATGACCACGAGGGTCATTACAAGATCCACGATTAAAAAACTTTAATCCATAAAAGTAAAGGATAAGTAAATACTGAAGGCTTGAACATGTAGGGATACTGGGTCAGCATATCATGCTCAATCCCATAGGCAACCTCCTCAACTAAACGGTGACACAACTAAACCTTAACTACTAAAATCTCCATAGAGCGCAACCAACAAAATTGATATCGACTCCTCTACAAATTCCAACCTCTTGTCAAACTAAACTGAGTCCAACGGAAGCACGTGCAACTTATCTAGAATGTACTACCATACTATAGACACATAAAGCATCGGGTGGATGGCTGTAAAGGAAGGAGGCAATGCCAACACATATTCTACCTACCTAATTGTTTGCAGGATCTCAAAGGGCCTAATATACCTAGGGTTGAGCTTACCCCTCCTCCTAAACCTCATTATGCCCTTCATGGGTGATACTCATGAAATACCCTATCCCTAACATTGAATCCCAATCGATGGATTATGTGGTCAGCAAACTCCTCTACCAACTTTAAGCTGCTCGTATCTTATCCTGAACCACCCAAACTCAGTCCAATGACTAATGAAGCAAGTATGTACCATGAGGCCTAACCTCAAAGGACTCAAACCAGCCAGTCGGAGATTGACATCACCTACCATAAAACACCTCAAATTGTACCATTTGAATGCTGGAATGGAACCTATTATTTTGCGCATACTCTGCCAAAGGTAAAAACTAGTCCCACTAACCCAAGATCCAACACACAAGTGCGAAGCATCTCTTCAAAGACCTAGATAGTCCACTTTAACTGCCCATTATTTTGTGGGTAAAATATGGAGTTAAGGTTAACCTGGTACCCAAATCCCCTTGAAATATTCTCCAAAATAAAGAAGTTAACTGAGAGCCTTGATTTGAAATAATAAATTCAACCATCCCATGTAAGACAACTACCGCGCTAACCTCTCGGCACTGTAAGAGGTCCGAATGGGAATGAAATAAGCAAACTTCGTCAATCGATCCACGATAACCCAAATGCTATCAAAACCATAGGAGGGGCGAGGTAATCCGCCCATAAAATCCATCAAATCTCACTCTTACTTCTACTTAGGAATGGGTAGCTGCTAAAGTAATCCACCAGGCCTCTGGTGCTCGGTCTTTACCTGCTGACAATAACGGCATAGAGCCACAAACCCTGATATATATCTCTGCGTACCACTCCACTAGGAATGCTGACCCAAATTTATCTACATTTTAGTTGTCTTCAGGTGACTATAATACCAGAGCATATGCCTTATGAAGAATTAACTAAATCAAGTCTTCAACCCTTGAAACACAAATACACCCGTCAAACCTCAAAACAACCTCGAAATCTAAGGTATACCCTATGCACTCACCTCTAAACACTTTCCTTGAATATTACAAAGCTTTCTATCCTTAAACTAAAGACCCTAAATTTGCTCCAGCAAAGTAGATCTAGCCACAACACTAGCAGTGATCCTCCGAGGATTAGAAATATCCAAAGGAACTATCAAGTTAGCAAGGAATAGATTTTCAACCCCATGGGCCGTTGAGAAATTGAAATGAAACCTAAGCTATCCATACTCACTGCCTTCCGTTCAAGGTGTCCTCTACTATATTTGACTTGCCTGGATGGTATTAAATAAAAATATCATAACACTTCAGCAACTCAATCCATTTATGCTTCCTCAAATTAAGCTCCTTCTGGATTATAATATACTTAAGACTGTGGTGATCAGTAATGATCTCATAGAAAACCCCATACAAATAATGTCTCCAAATCCTAAGCATAAATATTACCACTGCCAACTCCAAGTCATGAGTGAGGTAGTTGCACTCATGCTCCTTCAGCTTCCTTGACGCATATGAAATAACACATACCCACTGCATGAGAACACACTACAAACCAATACTAGATGCATCATAATTGACAATAAAATATTTTCCCTTAACTGAAAGAGTCAGAATAAGGGCTGAAGTAAGAAAATCTAGGAGATTCCAAAAGCTTACCTCATAACCCATAGACCACTAAAATGGAACCTTCTTCAAGGTTAATCTAGTCATAGGATCTGCAATGGATGAGAAACCCTTGACAAACCATTTGAAGTAATCTGCCAACCCAATGAAACTACAACCTCAGTAGGCAAAGTAGGCCTACCCCAACTACAAATAGCGTCAATATTTACTGGGTCCACCATAATGCTATTCTTGGACACTATGTTCACCAAGAAAGCTGAAGACTCAAGGCAAAACTAGCACTTTAAGAACTTAAGATAAAGCCGATACAATCTCTCAAAGTGTGGAGCACAATCCTCAAATATTTCTCATGCTCCTAGTTACTCCTCAGATATACTAGAATGTTGTTAATGAACATTATCATGAAGTATTAAAATTATGTCCTGAACATATGGTTAATCATATCAATAAAAGTTGTTGGGGAATTAATCAACCCAAAAATATCACTAGGAAGTAAAAATAACCGTAACGAGCCCCGAAAGCTGTCTTAGGGATGTCTACATTCCTAACTCTTAAAGGATTTTAACCATACCTTAAATCTACCTTAGAAAATGTTGTTGCGCCCTAAAGTTCGTCAAAAAAAATATCAATACAAGGTATAGAATACTATTCTTCACTGTGACGTTATTCAACAAGTTGTAGTTGACACACAAATGCATAGAGACTTATTTTTTCTTCACAAATAAAATTGGAGAATCCTATTGTGACACACTTGATCTGATAAAGCCCTTACATAAAAAATCCTAAAGCTAATTATTCAGCTCCTTCAGCTCAGAAGCAGCCATACAATAATAAGCCATAGAAATAGATCAGTGTTTGGCTCAAGGGTCATAATAGACTCTATATCACTCTTAGGAGGAAGATTAGGCAGATTGACTGGTAACTCATCAGGAAACTTATAAACAACAGGAACAAAGTTAAGTAAAGGACTCTCAACACTAACATCCCAAACATAGGAAAGAAATGACTCACAAATCCTTGATATCAGTCTCCTATACCGAATGTATGAAATAATCCCCGTTGGTGCAAGACTAACAGAATGTCTAAGGTAACGATCTTGGAAAAGCAATCCAAGATCGCGTGGTAAAGGATATCCAGTCCATGCCTAGAATCACATTAAAATCTACCATATCTAGCACAATGAGATATGCTAGAGAATCAAACTCCCAAATAGTCACTAGACAAATCTATTTACCCGATCCACTAATAAAAAATCACCCACATGGGTTGCTATATGTTATGGCACGGATAAAGACTCTGATACAAAACCAACCATGATTCAAAATAAGTAGAAACATATGAAAATGTAGAACCAAGATAAAATAAAGTAGAATTTTACTGATGATATATGAAAATCATACTTGTGATCATAGCATTTAAAGCCTTAGTCTCTCGTCTACCCGGTACAATATACAAAGGACCATGTCTACTACTAGACTGGGTTTCTATCCGACCACAAGTCCTACCTCTCTGAAGACAACCTTTGGAACTTTAGGGGAAAACCCTCATGTCCTTGTTCACCACCCCTAGATGGCGGTGACACTGACCTAATCGACTGTACAATCTAAACTAAAACCCCAATGATCCATGTTGGGGAAACCCAAGGAGAAGTGACCAATAACTTTACAGTAATTATATTCCCTGAGCACCGTACTTTGTCTAAAAGGTCCAGCAGCCTAGAGTGACCACCCTGACTCGATGACCCTGACTAAAAACCCTAATAAGGCTGGCTGCTACTCTGACCATCAGAACCACTATAATTGAGTTGACCCCTATCTGATATCTAAAGAAATACCTAAAATATCCTACTAAGTAGAACTAATGTTGATAAGGTTGTTGCTGAGGGTACCTACCCTAAAACCCTCAGTCTCTAAAAAAAAATTTGTGCCTCCAATTATAACTGCCCAAATAATAAGGTGTCTTATCGCTTCCCCTTGGAC
Organism: Capsicum annuum; assembly: GCF_002878395.1. NCBI lineage: Eukaryota > Viridiplantae > Streptophyta > Magnoliopsida > Solanales > Solanaceae > Capsicum > Capsicum annuum. The sequence goes on along the minus strand of NW_025816951.1, from coordinate 1,566,819 downwards.
CTTATGATCCATCTCCTCTATAGTATAAACATGCTCAATAATATAAAAAAAATATTTCCAAGGTCACCAAACTCTATTTAGCCCTATGAAGCAATAATATCAATCCCCTAACAAAGCATTAATCCACTTATAATCCATAGGTAGAATCATGGTGATGTGTTTGGATAACTCATGAAATCTCTCTTCATACTCAGCTATAGATATAGAACTTTATATCAAAGTAGAAAGCTCATTTTGAGGAGACTCGCGAATGTTGTGAGGCATATACTTCCCCAAGAAAGCTTTAAAGAATTTAGTCCAAGTTACCGGTAGAGACCCAACTAACCTATAATCAAGATAAGCTCTCCATCACCTTCTCGTTGTCGTGTCTAACTGATAACCAAAAAAGTTCACTCCATGCAACTTGACCAACTCCAAGTTTCATAACCTCTCCTCACAACTGGACAGGAACTCATAAGAATCCTCTCCTGGGGTCCCAATAAATCTAGGTGGAGTAAATCTTAAAAATCAGCCCAACATTTTCTACTCCTCCGCAAAAATTATTGGCCAGGATATTATCGATTATTGGAATTTGGTGTTGGTGGAACATCTACCCTAGGCGTCATTGTTGCACGTGGCACCTCTAATACTAGCCTATACTGCTGGTTGATCTCCCTCACTTAACGGACCCCAACTAACCCTAATAAATGTACCAACTTATCTCGAAGGACCAAAGAAGATATAAACCTATATGGAGCTTGGGCTGTCCTTTGGCCCACATGCTAATAGGGTGGTAGAATACCTAGAGTTATCTCAGGCGAAAGAGTTGTGACAAGATCGAGTGATGAATCCCTAGCCTCTCAAACTAGGGTTGCTGCTATATCCTACCCTAACCTCTAGGTCGACCTTAGGCCCTGACTGGAGCTCTAGAAGTGGGCTAAGCGTCCCAATCCCCAGTTCCAGCACCTCGTGTCCTAGCCATCTTCACAAAGAGTAAACCAATAAAGATTTAAAACTAACTTAGACCAAGCACATGAAAATAGATTAAGAAAATGATATTTTTCCTTACAAATGCTCTATAGCCTCTCGAAGATAGGATACATACATCTCCGTACCAATCTGCATTACTCTACTAACATCATCTCGAGTACCAACAATACCAGTGAAACATGGATCTAACATCAAGTTATCATAACCCGATTTCTTAAGTCATGATGACACCTGTCTTATCCTACTAGTAGGCAATCCAAGCAGAGGCGAACCCAGGATTTGAAGTTTGTGGGTGCACCGGTGTTTTCAAAGACACTCATAAGCCTCGAAGAAAGACTCAAAATATGTTGAGTGCTCGCCTCGCTTAATATGCAGCTTAGGTTCTAATTTCTAATACATACTTTCCCTTGTCAATGAGGTTTTCTAAAGAGACAGACTATTTCACTTTATCAAAAAAAAATATTTTTTTTGTTCATATATTTGTCATTCATGCTTATATTATTAATCTTGGACTAGGCATATATTTATATTTTTTCTCTCTTTATGCCTTTTTTCGTTAAATCTCTCACTTTATTTGTATTTTGTGCTTAAACACAATAGATCGTGAAGTTTTTTATGCTTATTTCTTTTGATAATACTGTGGTGCACAATATTATCTTAAGATGTTAGAAAAACTTTCAGTGTTGATTATGGGATATTATCATATTCAATTGGTTGCCAAAGACATGAACAATACTGAAAAAATAAATATATAGAAAAAATATGAGTTCTAAGCTAATAACTTTACTTTCTTATAATATTAAGCTTACTTTTAACATTATTGAATAATTGGCTGTGGTAGCTCAATGGTCAAGGATGATTCATTTTACGGGATGGCCGCAGGTTCGAATCCCCAATCCAGTAATTTTGATGTGATAAATTTAGCAATAAGCAAAGTATCTAAAAAAAAATCAAAAATATTGTGCTACTCAGGGATCGATCCCTGGTTGTGTGGATAGAAGAGATGGCTTCAACTAGCTCACCTATGTGCACTACCATTAATCTTGGGGTGTACTATTAACTATATCCCAATTTCTAAAGGTATATACACATAATTTTTTTCGACGTTAATTGCACCCCCACCAACACATATGGGTCCGCCTCTGAAGCCAAGTCATAACCCAGAACAATAAGTAATAGGCTAAATGGAAGAAATCAGAGAAGACTAGATAGAAATGATAATAGTAGTAATAATAAGCAAAAGTAAAGAGAGGACATATAAAATATACCAAAATGGGAGAAGGAAGAGGACCAAAGTATACAAATGAATTCCTCCTAAGACCTAGTAAAGTCGGTACTACAGGCATTACTAAAAATACCCAGAGTACTATGCAATATCAAAATTATACACAATATGTACAAAGTAGTCTCGAGTATAAAAGACTAAACTAGAAAAGATGAAGGAGGAGGATCACCCCCAGAAGAAATCAAGATCATTCTGTTCTAGATCAGTACCAGAGAGGATAAAATTACGTTAACGTCGGCTGCTAGTACTCAAATTTGTATCAGGAAAAAGATGCAAAAGTGTAGTATGAGTACCAAAGAAATGGGTACTTAGTAAATATCATCAGCCGACTGAGCTCAATACAGGAAAAATATAGCTAAAATATAAAGGTGTAGTCTAAGTCAATAGTAATGTCACGACCCGAGACTACCCCCTATTCATAACATGGTACTTGGAACCACAAGTGATCCCAAGCTAACCCATGAATTGGCATACTGCTTGAGCAACTGATTTAAATTGTATAAGAACTAAATTTACAGAGCGGAAACATGATCTTGAAAAAGTCTGAATAAATGAAATACTAATAAATTTTACAACATGATAAAACCAAGAAAAGAAACTTGAATTACATAAAACTACTTTTGCTGACTATCTATGAAGCCTCTACTATACTGACTATAGATAGTTGGGACATGCCTCCAACCACCACTAATAAATGCATGTAAATAATCAAAATAAAGTACATGAACTACAACTGACTAGGAGAACTCATCACCTGCTGGCTGGAAGCTGTAAACTATTTATGATGTGTGGGCTACAACTGGTACCTACATTATGAGACAATGTAGCACATGGACATATATTTGGGTCTGTACTTCTGGAATATACTAAGTATGTGAGTATGAATGTATAAGTAAAACAATAATTGGATATTCATATAAACTTTCAAATGATGTATGCTGAGTGTAAATAACTCACCTTGAGCTTGAGTAAAACAAAGACTGCAAAATCATAAACATGAGTAATGAAGCATAAGGATAAACTTTGTGATCCATTACACTTAGTTCTAAAAGATTTACATTTTACTCTCTTTTTTGGGAGGTTCTTCTAACCGACATAAACTATGTAAGCTATCATGGAGTCCAACATCTTACCCACATTAGGCAGAGCTGTTCTATCCTTGCCATCGAAATAAAACCTTAACTCAAGTGATTACTATATTTAACCCATATTGGGACTTAAGCCTATGGTGGCACATAGTTCTGGGGCATATGACCTCAGATACATACCCAACTCGGTGCTAAATACAACTCCCATTTACTTATATGCTTATACTTTAATAAATCAACCTTAAAATAGCATAAGGGTTTATAAAATAAAAACTAGTTATGTTTCTCTTTATTTGTATCATAATCAGGATGAATAAATGTAAATTCCATATCTTATCTTAAAGATCAAAAGATAAATCTTTGCTTTAAATCATGATATAAAAATTATCAATGCAGCTTAAGAGCATAATATTCTTGTAAACTCAATACTAAAACTTAGGGATTAAAATTCATGCTCTAAATTTATGGAAATTCATAAAAAAAACTCCATGCTCAATAATCACATTAAAATCTTTCAAAAATATCGAGTCAAGATGATGAAATTGAAATCACAATTTGAATTTTACAAGTAAAACATGAATATAGGCAATTCTTGATGTACTTAAAGCTTTCAATATCATGGTAGTAACATACTTTAAGAATATAGCAATTTGGGTATGAACCCTAATTCAAAATAGGTAAATTAAATCTTAAAACCTTGCACTTTGGGAACAAGGGTGAAAGATTACCCTTGTTCAAAACCCCACATACCTTAATTGAATAGATTCTTGAAGAAATTTTGAAACTGGGACTTAAATCCTTGTGTTCTTGAGAGAAGAAGCTTGAATTATTGTTCTTAGGAAAGTAACGGGTTTTTACGTGAGTTGTTTTGAGAAAGATGAGCAAATAATGCCCATTTTTGAATTATAAATCATGTTTGGAGAGCTGGGGTTGAGGGGAAAGGACTAAAATGCCCCTTGGAATCTTTTTCTAGTGGAAATAACCCTCGTGGAGTGACCCCTAGTCCAGTGGACTAGCCCTCGAGACGCGACCCCTAGTCGGGTGGAATAGCCCCTTACTGCCTCTTACGTAAAAGGTCATAACTTTTCACTCGGGTATCGGATTAAGGAAAACTTTGTATCGTTGGAAAGCTAACTCAATTATCTATCATTTGGTATGTCTTGAGTTGAAAATTCTACATATATAAAAAAGTTATACATGTTCAAAATCGATCCTTGTAGAATCGAATACCAAACTTTGAACAAATCAAAAGCTCTTAGCTCAACTTTGTTCTAAGTGATTCCTATGAACATTTTCACCTCATAATCACTTTACACACTAGGATAAAGATCATGACACATGTATTCAAAGATAAATCATGGTATTAGAGTCTACATGCGTAGGAACAACGGTTCATTTTCTTGCTAAAAAATGTGGGGTGTTACAAGTAAATAGGGATAGAAAGGCAACAACTACTAAGCTATGCAAATGTGATAAAGAATTAAGTAAAAGTGAGAAAAAAAATATAAATAATGTTGTAATAAGAAGGCATGCCAAACATAATCTAATTGGGCCCCCATAAGAAAACCAAACATAATCTAATTGGGCCCCCATAAGCCCGTTACGCACACTGAAGGAGACAGTTAACTCAATCGTTCCCCCATAAGCCATTGGGATGCACAATGAGTAACTAAAGAAGAAGTGTAAATAATCTATAACTGAATCAATCCCAAGAAATTGTAATAACCCTACAATTGTGCTTCGAGTTTGAACCGACACCAATGGGTACAAGAATCCAGATTTCAGGCTCAAATCGGTAATGGTGGATAATAACTAGGGGCCATATGTCAGATTTAAACTGAAAATAGTGGGTAATATAAGTGGTCACATATATGATATACAACAGAACTCATAATCAGATGCCAGACTCGAATTGGAACTCAAATGAACAACAACTTCCAAAATAATATAATCAGTACCAGAACTCCCAGATCATAACATAACCAGATACCAGAATCAAACCAAAATTAATATTAATCATACCCAACTATAAAATTAAAATCCAAACCATACTGTAACTAATGCTAAAATGGTGCCAAAATTCACAATAAATGACATAAATAGAGTAAATGCAGGCGCTAAACCATAATTTAAATATATTTAGATAAACATTCGTATATCTTAGTTAAAAATGGATGAATCCAATGTTTCGCAGCTTAGTTCCACATCCTAAGGTCATAGACACTATATCATACTAAAAGGTAACAGGAGTGAAATTTACTAGAATGGGATCTTAAATGGATAAATAGGGGATAAAATATCCCAAACAATACCCGAGCTACAACTAACTTCCCAAAACTAGCATAATAGTTTACTAATACCATATTAAGCCTAGCCTACCTGGACGCCAAACATAAAAAATCTCTCCGAGAAGCCTCCAAATAGGATCACACTAGTACTCGAGCTTAAACAGCTTGATGTATTTATTTTTACGTACAAAAAGTGCAAGAACTCAAAATATAAATGTGTACAACTCCTATGTTTGGTAGCTATATACATATCCAATTATGGGTAGTGTTAAAAGCAATAGTCATATATGTAAAAATAGATTAACTAGTTAGTTGGGGGTTTGGGTCACAGGTGACAAAAGAGTTTTAAAATGAGGTGTAGGTGACACAAGTCTTAATTATTAGTTGGAGGTGACAATTACTTTATTATGGATTAAGAAAGTTGGAAAAGTTTGAAAATATCCCACAAATTTTTAAATTTACACTTTGATCCCAATGTATACCTAAAATAACGGGAAATGGAGGGAAAAAAGTCATCTTTCTCTCTCTTCTAATCCATTGTTGTTTTTTCTCTCTTAGCGATTTTTGTTGTTCATTGTTTCCGTTTCTGCTGCTTTATTCATCATCTTGTGCTTCATTATCACCATCTTCTACTTCATTATCATCTTCATCTTCTTCTTGTCGACTATTTGTTGTTGGTGTTGTTGCTGCGATCTGCCCAATTTCTTAGGTCAAATTTTGTTTACTACATCACTTTCCACTTTGGCATTACTTCATAGGTGACTTTGGTAAGTAAAATTATGATTTTTATTTGTATTTGTCATCTGGGTACACTTCCATTTTTTCAACAATGGATAGAATCCCGATCATGAATCCAGCATAAGTGCCCATAATTTAAATAGATCAATCATCTGGTGCATCAGATAAGTAATCTGCTGCATCAGGGGATTTATCTGTTGTATCAGACTGTTTATCTATTGCATCAGACGTATTATCTGTTACATCAGATGTATTATTTGTTGTATCAAGATGTTTATCTGTCATAGGTGACTTTGGCAAGTAAAATTATGATTTTTATTCATATTTGTCATCGAGTACACTTTTATTTTTCCAACAATGGATAGAACCCCGATCATGAATCCAGCATAAGTACCCACAATTTAAAAAGATCAATTGTCTGATGCATCAGATGAGTAATCTATTACATCAAAATATTTATTTGTTGCATTAGACGTATTATCTGTTGCATCAGACGTATTATCTGTTGTATCAGTATGTTTATCTATTGCACCAAACTAATTATCTGTTGTATCAGAATATGTATCTGTTGCACCAGACTAATTATCTATTGCAATGAATGATTAATCTGTTTGAAATAACACAAATCAACCCCTGCCATAAACCCAACAGATAACCAATATGTTTCAATTTTTGCTATTGCTACTGAATTCAAAATTATTCCTTACGTCCAATTACCCGTCCTAAATTTCCTAATTCGATTTCTCATTTTACTTGTCTTTTTCATTAACCAAGAAAAGATTTTAAAAAATCCATGTTTTACCCTTTACATTAATCACTTTTTCTTCAAATTAAAATGGAAACATCATTTAATAGGGGGACTATACGCTGACTGACGTTAAAAGCTTTCTTCTTTTATGAAATATAAATGAATAGCAAACAATGGTTATTTTAAACAAGTCTACTATCCCACCAACTGATCAGTGGGTTATGGTAAACTATACATGTTATTAATTTTTTTCTTAATCAATGTGGCATCTCAATTTGGAACGGATAATTCGAGACGGGGGGAGTAGAATTAAAACGTCAGATCCAAGCAAAGCAGCAAACAAGTCATCTATTAAAACAGACTATTTATCTATTGCATCAGACTTCTTATCTGTTGCAACATGAGTAATCTGCTTTGAACAACACATCAACCCCTGCCAAAAACCCAACAGATAAATCTTTCTTTTGCTACTGGATTCTAAATTATTCCTTTTTACGTCGAATCATCGACATGTTTGTTGAGAAGATAATAGATAGAATGAAAATTAAATATGGATTAAAACGTCAAAGATCAAACATAATTTATTTATTAAACAAAAATAAATAAAAATACATATAATAGACTAAAAGAAAAATAATAATCTAATTATTATTATTATTATCATCATCATCATTTTCAGCCGGCCAATCTTCAACCGGAAGTAGCAAGGCCCTCTTCAGCCTGCGTATCTTGCGGAGCATTCTTGCTCTAACTCTTCCCAGTTCTCATTGCAGGTCACAAACTTGATTCCAAAGTTCATTCATGATGTCATACAGAAAAGCAACGTCCCACACTGGGCCAGCCATAATCTTATTTTTAGAGTGTAATATGAAAGACGAGATGCAATAAATAAATAGAGTGTAGTTGAATGAATGATTCGGAAAGGAGGGACCTATTTATAGAGGATTGAATTTTAATGAGAGGCAAAAAGGCGCGACTATTCACCTCCATACATTAATTATATTTTTGATTAAATTAAGAAAATAAATATTGTGATATAAGTTATGAAATTTCAGATTATTATTAATTAGTTCTTTCAAAGAACTATTTTTATTGAATTGTGGCAACAGATTCTATATCTGTTGCATCAGATAACACATCTGTGATAACAGATATATTATCTATTACAACAAATATAAAATATGTTGCATCGGATAGCCTATCTGTTGCAACATATAATCTAAGTGTTCACCTCCATTTATTAATTACATTTTTGATTAATGTGAAAAGTAATGACTTAATTAAATTAAGAAATATTGTGATAAGTCATGACTTTTCAGATGATTATTATTAATTAGTTCTTTCCAAGAACCATTTTTATTGAGTTGTGACGACAGATTCGATATCGGTTGCATCAGATAAATCATCTGTGATAACAGATATATCATCTGTTGCAACAATAGTGAACCTGCTGCATTAGATAATAGATTTGTTGCAACATATAATCTACTTTTAAAAAAAATAACTATCATCATATCATTAATCCAAATTTGCTTACTTTTTTATTTTATAAATAAAAAAAAAAACACATTTTCAAATTCCTTAATAAAATAATAACCATTTTATTATATAATAAATAATTTTAAAAAATAAATTCAAAAATAAAAATGGTGAAAAGTCACGATCAGTTATTAAAATAGTGGTTATAAATTGTGTTTATCATTTATTTCCTTACTATTTATTTACAAAACATTTTTTATATTGAATAATCGGAAAGTCATGTCTTTTTCTTTTTACCCTCTCAATAACAACAATAACCTTTTTCTATTAATAACTGTCAGGTTCAACATATGATTGATCTGTCATAGCAGATTAACCTCTGTAGACATAAATTGCTGCTCAATCGCTACCACCAACCGTCGACATATTGAGAACAAGGAATAAACAGAATGATTATTATTAAATACTAAATAAGAATTAAAAATTCAAAGTCGACAACAAAATGAAATGAATGTTCATAGATTTTTAAATTCCTTGGGTAGATCCGATATAAAAAGGAGGAAAATACATACATGCGCTAAAATAAATAACATTACCTAATTATTATTACTACTATTATTATTATTGTCAATCCGACATTTTTCATCCGGCAGCCTTGAATCATAACACATGATAACTCTTCCTGCACTCTCACGTGGAAGTGAAGGTGTCAGCCTATCAATTTTAAATACCCTATTAGATATATTCAATTATTACATAGGTTCATGATAAAATAGATATAATATTTTAAATATATCAAATTTAATAAAAAATTATTTCTAATAAAATCTCTATTATAGAACAATAATATTTTAATATATCTAAATTCACTATCTTCATTTAATATATTAATAAATTATAAGAATATTATAAAATAATATAAATATATTGAAACTAAAAAAATTTCATAAACATCTAAAATGTTTAGAAAGATAATAAAAATATCCCTACCAACTTTTAATTTAATTTAAGTATTCCACAACACATTTGGTACTAATGAAATTCTCAAACGTACTGCCAGAAAATTAAACTCTCGATCCCACCAAGTCATAAATAACTTGGGACAATTATAGAAAAACTAGCATATATATATATATACATGCTAGGTTTTCTATAACTGCCTCAAATTATTTATATATAACTAGCATATATATATATATATATATATATATATATATATATGTGTTTTTTTCTATAACTGCCCTAAGTTATTTATGACTTGGTGGGATCGAGAGTTCAATTTTTTGGCAGTACGTATGAGAAATCTAGTCAATATATATATATATATATATTCCAAATTTCGATAAGTCAAAATGGGTTGGACTAAAACAGGTCGAGCTAAAAAATTAATAAACGAATAAATAATCACCTCAAACTTAAAAAAACTGGACATGTTATAATTTAAATTTATTTTCTCCAAATCTAGGCCTTAAGAAAAATTAAACAAAGAACAGACTATTGTGAATTAAAGGGTTTATAAATCCTTGAAAGAACTAAAAAAGAATTAATCTTAAATAAAGGGGCAGGATACAGTATCCGTAGTTATAGTAGATTAATACACAATCTACAAAAAATATGGGCGCTTCTTAAACGTAAAATACTTCCACAACTAGCTATATCAAGTAGAGTTGTTTTTACATGATTTCGAGCAAAAAAAGGCTTACCCTAGAAGAAAAGTTGAAAAGAAACACACTGCAGTATTTAAATGGAATTCACCGGTCTCCATTGAGAATAAATGAGCTATATTCCTCTCGACGGATTAGAAATTAATATGAGAAAATAACCCTAGAAGTTAAAAAGGGCTATCCTGAGTAATTGCAATTATTAAATTCATTTATATTCCTGGTATAGTAGATGCTATCACACATACAATAATACTCAATTCGATGTAATTGATTGAGTATGTGCAAGATGATGTTGGGTTGAAATACATAAGAAAGTTAATGCGTACCAGAAAATTGAAATTGTTTTAGAATAGCTAGATAATAGTAATTTTTTTAGAATTGCTTCTATTTTTTGTATGTGTATGAGTGATGAAGGGTTTTCTTATGTTTTCTTGATCCCTGCTTACGATCCACTTATGGTTTAGTTATTATAAAGAAAAATTATCAAAATGGCCACATTGCTTAAGTTGTTAGTTGATAGTACTAGGGGTGAAAAAATGTATAATTTACATGGGTATTTATTTAAATTAATTTATCTTAAATGTGTTGAGTACTCAACCCATATTATCTATATAAAGTCAATAGTTTAATGGATGAAATGGGTAAAAATAAATAAATTCACAAATAGCAAACTTAATCATTTAATTAAGCGCTTCATAGCAACAAGGTGCTAACCCAAAATAGCAACTTGTATTTCATATTTGAGGACAATTTTACCCATAAAATACATATATAAATAGTTGAACTACCTCTTTTTCTCTCCACTCTATTATGATAAATAAGATATTGAATATCCTAACCACTACAATCACGTTGGACATTTTAAATTGGAAATTCATTTTTCATAAAGGATTCTTATTAAACAAAATACATGTTTTCTTTTCATCAGCTCAATTCAAATTCAAAAATGATTTAACCAATAAATTTTTTCTATTTTGAGATCTTCAAAATCAACCATAATCTCATCTATCAAATTTAAATCATTACAGAGCTTAGTTGTTAATACGGGTATGAAAAAATAATATACATTTCTCACAAAATTTATCGTAACGAGTATATAAGTGTTTGTTAAATCCTAATTGAGGTTAAATTTTGATGCGTTAGTGAAATACGAGAGATCTCGATTTTGATTCTATAGATATATGTTTTGTTCTTTTTCATAATTAATATGCATAATGTATTCGGGTAAAATTCTGGTGGATTTGATTTCAGACTTTCTTTAATAAATCAACAATAAAAGTTTTTTCATTGTTATTGTATTTCGTATTATGTTCAGAAAATTTAACTTCATTTACTATTAAATGTATGTATTTTGAAGGTACTTACAGAGCTTGTCAATTTGTTATTTTGTTCGAACTTGATTTTGTTATGTTCAGAAAAATTCAATTTAGACTTAAATTAAATTTATGTATTTTGAACGTATTTTCATGTTTTGAATGATTTAATATATGTAATTTGATCGTACTAACAGAATCTGTTGATTTTGTTATTTTGTTCAAAATTAATTTTGTCATGCTCAAATAAATTCATTTCAAATTAAAATTGAACATATGTATTTTGAACATATTTGCATATTTGACTGATTGAGTATATGTATTTTGAATGTACTTACAAAGTTTATCGATTTTGTTATTTTATTTGAAAATGATTTTGTTACGTTCAGAAAAATTTAATTCAAATTGAAATTCAATAGATGTATTTTGAATGTATTTGCATAATTTAACTAATTGAATATATGTATTTTGAATGTACTTATAAAGTCTGTCGATTTTGTTATTTTGTTCATAATTGATTTTTTTACGTTTAGAAATATTTAATTCAGATTAAAATTGAATATATGTATTTTGAGTGTATTTGAATATTTTAACTGATTGAATACACTATTTTATATTTTTGATAACTTTATTGATGTACTGGAGATTGGCAATGAGAAGCATTCCTATTCTAGTGAAGCACACTGGTTGATGGACACATGAACAAAACTACAATGAACACCATCCTAGGTGTTATATTGTTGAGCACAAATAAATCATGCAACCACCTATATGCTTTTTTGGCATCACATAATAACGTATACTTGAGCCGCAAAAGATTCAAATTGAATAAAATAAAAGGTAGTGCAGAAAAAATAAATATACATATGGCATGATTTTAAACGTGTATATTTTGAAAAAGTAGGATATCATGTGGATGAATTATCTATCTCTGTATGTAAGTATTTTGGACAATGTTTCTTTTAGCACATTAAAAAGTTCAGCATTAGTTAATGACATAAGGATGAATATCGAGTATAATTTTTGTGAAGGGGTAAATACATCTACTGACCACGGTGCGTTAATGAAGACTGATAAGAGAAATTTTTTGATGTATTTGAGATGGATATGATTTGTGTGATTATCTTAGACCCACATCATAAGCATGTTGAGTTAGACCAGATATACCTCACAAAAAATATTAAAGTCTAACATGAGTGATTATACAATTAGGGAGATGTTTCAAACACTATATGAAAGATCAAGTAAGACCTCGTAAGTTAATTTTATACTATTTTTTGGTGTTTAATATTTGATTAACTGTATTTGACAGTAATTAATTTTGGGTGCCGTTATACGCTATTATGTAAATCTTCTAATTATGGCTTTTTAATTTGTGTTTTTGATATCATAAAATTTGAGATGTTTAGAGTTAGAGAGTTTGAATCATAACATATTTGTCTGGTGAAAGACAAGGTGTATTCTAAGATGCATTCAATAAGTATATTTATAGGTGGTATTGTTAAATCAAAACATAAAAATCACAAAAATAAATACAGTGCAACTGCAAGAAAAGCTGATATGAAGGAAGAGTTGAGTATGATTGGAGAGGCAAGGAAAGAGTGATTGAGGAATTGAGGGGGAAACCATTAACATCATACGACAAATTACTAGCATACTTACATATTTTAAACATTACTTAGCTTGGTTCACATATAAGAATAAAGAAAGACATTGAAGAGGAGTTCTTATACGTATTTATAGTTGTCCATGCATTCATTAAAGGATCAAAGCATTATAAATCTGTCATAGTTATTGATAATCGTCATTTGAAAGGGATGTACATAGAGACATTTGTAGCTGCCTGTATTATGGATGGGGTGGAAAAGTTATAGTTTTATATGTGTAGTATACACAAATTATAGTTGTATGTGTACATTATACAAGTGTAGTTATATATGTGAAATATATATATATATATATGTATGTATACATACATATACATATATATATATATATAATTGTGCATATAAGTTAAAGTTATACATATATATGTGGAATATATATAATTATGCAAAATGTAATTATATATACAGATATTCAAAGTTTGAATTTCACAATTTGATGAAACAGTTGGAGGCAGTTGATGTTAGAGTGAAGAATTACTTGAAATCAACAGGTTATAAAAAGTGGTCTAGGTATATGCATTAGTTAATAGGGGCTGGACTTTGACATCAAACATTATTGAATCAATAACCCTTGCACTTGTATCGGCTAGAGAACTATCCAAATTTAATTTTCTAGAACAAGTTAGGTTGATGTTTGGTATATAGATCTATGAAAATAGACATGAGGCTTCATATACATTCACAACACTCATTGAAAAGTTTAATGAAATACTCAAAGATAGTAAGGCAAAGTATTCATGTGTGACGGTATGTATATACTATAACATTACAATAATTATAGTTGACTATATATATTTCTCTTGACATTTGTATTTGAAATGAACCTACGTTCTATAGATATATTTGTTAACTGTAACGTATTACGGTTATATGTATTTACTGAAATAAGTAAATCCAACTATACACATTTTTAATTGTAAATTATGCCTGCAGATATACATATTACAGTTTTACATGTAGTTAACATATAGTTTGACATATAGTGCTATGTAGTTACTTTAATAAGCCTGTAATTATAATTATAATTTGTGTCCACATATTTATGTATTTTAATATTTTTACTAATTTTTCTAAAAATATTCAATTTGCACTAGCCCACAAAATATCTACCCAGTACATGACAAAGAAAAATAATTTATAGTTTGCCTCAAGAATAGAACCTGTACTTGTCTGATATTTCAGTTGGATGAGATACCATGTGCACACGCTTGTGCAGTCTTGAATAGCATGATTTTACAAAGGATTCATACTTTCTGATTTGTAAAAGCCAAAATCTATGTTGAGAATATATGATGTTTCAATATATCTTCTACCATTCAAAGGCGATTGGATAGTTTCATAAGAAATACAACATAAGGTAGTACTGCCACCAAAATACAAGCAACCTCTTGTAGAGCTCCATAGAAAGATCATGAAAAATTAGGAAGGAATATATTCAAAAAAAAATCATGAATTCATGTAGTTCTTGTGGTTTTAAGAAGCACAATAGACGTTTGTCAAGGAAATATCATAAATATAAATTTATTGTGATGTTATAATCATGTAAAATATTTTTTTCGCATTTCATAACTTTGTACTTAATTTTAAAATTTGTGCTTTAATATACAATGTCAATGATGTTTGATGTATTAAAATAAGTATTAGAATACAAATGTGTACAACAATATGTATTAGGTTATAAATATGTGCAACAACACATTCTATTTGTAGATACTGCGGATATATATAGGTGTATATGCAAAATATATATTCAAAAATATATTTACAGATATACGTGTTTGAAAAATTTATATAAAGAAGTACTTATCTGTGTTTGAAAAAATATCCAAAAATATACATATGCAGTTACATATATGTATGTGCAACTGTATTTGAAAAAAATACATATGTATGCCTAACTATGCAAACCTGTACAATCTCTTAAAAGTACGAGCTACTTATTTATTTGCAGTTGTACACAAATGCACTTATTTGCAAAAATATAATTAAAAATACATATGCACTAGTTATATATATATATATATATATATATATATATATGTATGTATGTATGTATGTGTGTGTATTTACAAAAAATACATACAAATCTGTTCACTCAGTTAAAAATATGCATTAAAAATTGAAAACAAGATAACTATTCAACATAAAACTACAACTGAAAAACCCAACTATACAAATCTATCCACTCACTTATAAATTCAAACGTAGTATATATATATATATATATATATATATATATATATATATATA